>NW_027469126.1:300000-600000 GCF_051020765.1 Lasioglossum baleicum
TAGTTGATTGTACGTTAATGGCAACATTTTGTAAAAAATGTTGTTTTTTTTATACGAATGTCTGTATACCTAACCTCGCCTTCGGAACGATACGATTGGCGATGCCTTATAGTTGCGTACGTCAGGGAGGAGTGGCACTAATAGATGGTCTTCGTTGATTTCATTGACCATGATTCTGTGCCGTACGCATTTCTTCACAGTTTGCCATTTATTTATACATGCTGCAATTCACTGTCATGGTATTTTCGATGTTTTTCACAATTTCCAATTATCAGTTTCAGAAACTGTATTCCTTAACAAAAATGTCTTTGGAATTGGTTCTGTGTACGTTTACTTTATGAAACATATTGGTATTTTATATGTGTGACTATATAGGTACCTACGCTGCAGGAGCGACACGACTGGCGAGGTCTTGTAGTTGCGTTCGACAAGCCGAAGTGGCACTACCGGATGGTCTACGTTCATTTCTGCTTTAACCATGATTTTGAACAGTATGCATGATTTCCCATTCTACGATTTATTTGTATATACTGTAATTTACTGTCATGATATTTCCGATTTTTTTTCACAGTTTATAATTTTTTACATTCAAAAATTATATTTCCTAGTAAAAGTGTCTTTGGAGTTAGTTGAGTGTACGTGTATGACAATATTTCGTTAAACATGTTGTTAAACCATTGACTTAGCCGATCGACTCTAAGAACAGGTTGCAACGTCCTTGAACAATGTGCCCCTCTATTATGATATTCACACATGAAATTATGTTTTTCGTCGCTATAGTGTCTACTAATTTGTATCGGTGATCACCAAGCTTGACGTTCCGTATAGAGGGTTGGATTCTGGGAGTGTAAGTTATTCGGTAAAAGGAATTCCTTTGTAAATATTGGTAATGTTCTCCGTCGGTTTGACTCCCAACTTTATTATTAGTAGCACTATTTCAGTACCGTTCGGCGGATTTACACACGGAATACCCGGTTTGTCTCTCGGCATTGCAGGATAGATGAACGTATTGACTATGATATGCGACTATCAAGAAAGATGATAACGATCTTAAACGCTTAATCTTCCTTACTTCCTATTCAAACGTGAAATTAAGGTGACCATCATTACAATGAATACTAGTTCGTTTCCCTGTACCCAATGATATACTCTTAATCCAGCATGCTAGGTTTTCAGAGGGTAAGGTCTTCGGTTAAGACGACGACTTTTTAACAATTGGTAACGCATTCAAGCGTTTTGTCGCTCTACCTTAATATTCAAACCGTGAATTGAGGTGTCCAATGTCAATACTGTTCAGCGGATTTACACAGGTATACCTGGTTCGACTCTCGGAATCACACGAGTGGTGAAGCTAATGACTGAGCTGTGCGACTCTCGAAAACGGTGGTAACGTTCTGGATCGGTTTGACTCTCGACCTTCTTATTCATACACGAAATTAAGGTGCAATTTACTGTTATGACATTTTCGAGATTTTTCAAATTTATCAATCTCTAACTTGAAATATTGTATTTCGCATCAAGAGTGACATCAGTATTAGTTGATCGTAAGTATATGAGAATATATTGTTTAATTTTCTTTTACGTTATGTGATTGTATGTATACCTACGTACGCTGCCTAAGCGACACGTATATAGAGGCCTTGAAAATGCGTACAGTATATCTGAGCGTCTTGCCTCTGTTGGTTACTGTATGTGCACCGGCTCATAGCAGCGACAGGTCGGAAGTGGAGATGTTGCTGCTTACGGTGTATCGGAGCAGCACTACTGGATTGACTTTGTTAATTTCTATTACCATGATATTGTAACGTATGCATTTTTCAGCTTTCTATTTGATTCGACATGTTGTAATTTATTGTTCTGATATTTCGAATTTTTTACAACATTTTCTTTATATAATTTAAAAAATTGCACCTTTTAGTAAAGGTGTCATTGAAATTAGCTGAGTGTATGTTTATGACAACATCATGTAAAAATTGTTGATACCTTGTGTGATTGCCTGTACACGTACGTACGCTTTCGGTGCGACAAGACTGAAGTGGTCATGTAGGAACGTTAGGTAGCTCGTAAGAAAATACGGAAAAGATATGAATATCATTACAGTAAGTTACTTTGTGTAGAATTAAATTGTAAACTGCGAAGTAATGCATACGGTACACAATCACGGTTAAAGATGTTAATGAAGACCATCCAGTTGCGCCGATTGTATATACCATATGCAACTGCGGGGCTACGGGAAAAAATCCAAAATATCGTATGAATACATTACAGTTTGTATAAATAAATAGAAAACTGGAGCTAAACTGCGTACGTTATAAAATGAAGGTTAAAGAAACAAGCGAAGACCATCCACTAGTGCATTTTGATATACCATACGCAACTCCACTCCAGTATGAAGAAAACTTGAAGAGATTGAAATATACTTTACTACCACGGGTTGCAATTTAGTATATGAGATCCGAAATGTGGAGTGGCAATGTCTGCTTGGGTCGATCTTTGCTGTTCTTTTATATGTTTACAGTTTTGTGGTTGGGCTTGGACGTTGGGGATGTTATTTATTTGTGCTGAGGCGTTATTTGTCGTCCTCGGCCTACTGGATGGTGATAGGACCGGATATCTCTTAATATCCTAACTCCTTGAGTCATATGTTGTCAGTTGAGGCGACGCCGAAGTCCATGTCTTGCCTTGGCTTGTCTTTCGGCGTGATGTGACATACCTCCATCCTTAGATTTAAGATGGTCCCTCAAGTTCACCTCCATTGACCCTTGTGGAATCGTACTTGCCTAGGTTTGATTATTACTGCCGGTTCCCCTTCTTCTTCGACTTGGTATGGGACTACTGCTATATATATTGGTTACCTGAGGTGTGAGGTCTGTGTGTATTTGCAATGGTACTGGGTTGGTGATCGTAGTTTCGTCGTGACGTCAGAATAGGTTTGTACATCGGTTATTCGGGAGGTATTTCTTTGTACAATTCAAGACACCGGTTTTGATCAGCGCATAGATTCCTATTAATCCTATAGATCTTATCGTATTATTTGTAATGTGGAAATCCCGAATGTCTGTAGTGTTTTAATGCGGTGCTCGAATTTCTGTTTCCCGATTTAGTCATTGAGTTGGTCTAATGAGGTTCGCTATCTTAGTAGATCATTTAAGGTCTTCGGGGCTGATTCTATTTTATCTAACATGTATGAGACATTATTATTTGTTTCAATTCTTAGTCCTCTAATCATTATGTCGTATTCAGTACCTGTTTATTTACCTATTCGCGTGTGATCATTTTTGTATATAATGTCGCAGATTATATTGGCTTTTATTATCGATGTCTGTTTGCAATTTTTGTCTGGCGTATTTAGTGTCAGAAATTGTCCCAATTTCAATTGGTTCTGCTGGAATTGCTACAGCATAGCTATTGCTACTTCTAAAGGGTATGAAGCTGGTGTCGTCAATTTTAAATATGGCTAAATGACAGTGCTCAGTTCGAGGTTTAAAGTTTACGATTTCGCTGTGACAGTCAGTGCGAGAGTTCCTGTCATATATCGGTTGTGTTTGTTTACATATTGTCGTTCCAGCATTGGTTTTATATAATTTGTCTAGATAGTCGGTATCAGTGTTCATAAATGCTAATGCTGGAACAATATATATATCTGATGGCCCACTATGGGTGCCATGTATATGCCATTTCTTTACTAGTTATGGGATACTCCTGCAATATGTCTGTTTCCGATTCTGAGACTAATGGCACTGAGATTTTGAAAGTGCTTATACATTACGCTAAAGGCACAAATCACTAATATCGCGTATATATCGGAAATGTTCTGCCTTTGCGGAAATAGCCGGGTTGTATACTTGTCTTCCGACTGATTTTGCGTAGTATGTTGGAAACTGCATGAGAGTTCCATGTTTCCCTAGTATGATTACATTTAATAGTTCGTCTAGTTGGAAGTGAAACGATAAAATTGCTGTATATCTATTTATTGTATCATTTCTGGGAATATCATATCAGATGCGGCCGATTGTTTCTGTATAGTCAGACTATTGTAATTTCTTTCGAGGCTGTCTAAATTTTCTGAGTTTACCATTTTCTTAGTTAGGGTAGTTTCATTTGCTATCGCAGGTTTTAATTTCTAATTGTCGCCTTACAATTCGACGATATTTTCGTCAATTAAATTTCGATCGCCTGAGTCTAACGTACCTAATATGCCTTTTGATACGGACCCTATAATGTTTAATAATCATCTTTTGGATTTTACACGAGTCAATGTTTTTTAAGTGCCTGGTTAGTTTCTGTAGAATTTTTAATCGCGATTGCATAATTTCGAATTCATCTGTATGTACAATTTTAGTTGAATAGTTCTTAAGCACTTATTCGTATTTTTCTATGGCATTAACATGTTCGTATATATCGCTTGTATCTATCCCTATTATAATTTTAACGGTATTACTATATAAATATCCTTCCTCTATCTTCTTTTTTCTACGAAAACTGTATTACCATCTGGCAGGATTATTTCGATTTGCGCGGTGGCTATTCTGGCAATGAGTATCGTCTCTGGACAATAAGGTTTTAATCTATTGCAACGAATCCTTTGCCAGTCTAATTCAAAATATGGCGTATATGCATTATCAATCCTGTGTGGTCCCAACCATTCCACATCCAGCATATGATCCTTGCGGTAGTTTTCGTAATAGTACAGAGTCTCTTGTATATATATAATAACGTTCCGTCTCTAATTTCGTTGGCACCTCATTTTACATTTCATCAGTGTTTCGCGGGCCTGATGGAGCTTCGAGTCCCATTCCTTTTCTCCTAAATGTTACTTCGTCAGAACAGCTGAGCTGTGAATTTTTGGAGATGGTAGATGGGAGACTGGCCTGATTTCCGAATGTGAGTTCAAATGGTGTGTATCCCGTAGCGTCATGTATCATTGCGTTATGGTCGAGACGAACTAAATTTAGTTTTTCAACCCATTCTGTGTCTGAGCCTTTCTGTATTGTTTTTAGCATATCGGATATAACTGCATGCGTCCTTTCGAGTGAACCGTTTCCCTGTCCGATGCATGATGTAGTTTTGATGTGCCTGATTTGTGAATCCGTCTCATACTGTTACATTAGGTTTGATATGAAACCCTGTCCTCGGTCGGTAAGGATTTTCTTGGATGGGGAAGGTATGTATATGTAATGATTTAATAAAGCGTCACATGTTGTTGCGGTTTACTGAGTTTTAATTCGTAGTAACATGAGGTATTTAGTCGTTTCGTCGTGTATTGAAAGAATATATTTCATTAATTTTTTAGTTTTCTTATGTGATACTAATATGTCCATTGCTATCTTGTCGGTATGTTCTAGGGGTTTGTGTGTTACGGTAAGGTCATCCTCAGGTCTTATCCTAGTTTATTTGGCTTCCTGGCATGCTTCAGATGATTCTACATGGAGTTGAACATGCTTCATAAACTCTGGTATACTGTGTTTCGTCTCTGTCCATTCAAAGGTGTTCCTAATACAGCGATGACCACTCATGTCGTGATTTTCTTCCAGTTGGTCCGACAGATCGTGTTCAGTGTAAGTCTGAATTGGTTCCAAAGCGAATGGTATTTCTTTCATGGTGTCGATTATGAAGATTAGGAATCTTTTTACTGTGTTCCTGTCAATTTCTGTGAAATTGTTATCAGCTATGGTGCCTACTCTTTTGCTTTCGTTAGCTATTCGTTAGCTTACATAACTATTTTGAGCTACTATAGTCGTCTAATTAGCTTCGGTTTAATTGATAGAACGTTTTCCGGTTAGTTTTCGTCTTTAATACCTTGGGTAACGTTGCAGTGATTCTTTCCCAATCTACAGACTTATTGTTAAGTTCGTCTTCGTTAGTGGTTTCATGTGCCGTCTGCTATACTGTCCGTTCCCTTAGTGTGTATGATTTCGAATTCGTATTCCCCAAGACTCAGTCTCCATCTTATAATTCGGGACGAGGAGTCTCTGCAATTTTGTAGCGACTTTAATACTTTATGGTCTGTTTTGATGACGAATTTTCGTTTTATCAATCATTGCCTGAATCTCTTAATTAAGCAAGTAACTCATTTTCCGCTGTGGAATAATTCTTCTCCGGTGTGTTCAGAGTTCGGGATTTGTAACTGCTTGGGTGATCGTCCTGTGACACAATGGCACCTATAGCTTCATTGCTGACCTTTGCCGTCAGAGTAAGTGGCTTGGTAAAATCGGGGAATCGGAGTGTCGATGAGGAGCATAGCTTGCCTTTTAATGTGTCAAATGCGCCTTGCGTTTTGCCTGTCCAGTGAAAGTGTATGCCCTTCTTTGTTAGTTCTGTTACAGGTTTAGCTGTTTTATAAAAGTTTCTTTTGAATTTTACGGCAATAGCCTGCTAGCCCAATGAAGGATTTTACGTCCGTTGGCTTCGCGGTTGCTTACAATCATTGACTGCTGTAAGTATTTTTGGATTTTGTTATATGCCTTCCGAGGTAACAACATGTCCTAGATATTCTTGTACCGGTTATGAAAATTTACATTTGTCTGGCAGTGTGTCTAATCATAATTCTCGTAATCTTTGTAAAACAATGTCCAAGCTATGATTGTGCTCTTCCACAGACGGTCCAAATGTGACGATATCACTTGAGTAAACGAAACAATGTTTATTAATCAGCCCTCTTAGTACTGCGGCCAGCATGCGCTTGAACGTCTCCGGACAGTTGTTTATTCCGATTGTCATTCTGTTATGCTGACAGTTTCTTAGAGGTGTCGAGATAGCTGTCGATTTTCTTTTAATTGTCGACCATTGGTATCTGGTGGAGTCCTCGAGAGAGGTCTAACGCGGAAAGGAATTTTGTGTTGCCTTATTGTGCTATTATGTCATCAATGTCTGGTTGCGAGTAGTCGTCTTGGTCCGTTATTTCGATCAATTTTCGGAAGTCTATCACGATTCACAATTTTCTTCGCCCGAATCGTCCAATTTCTCTGTAACTGCAAATACTAGAGAGTTGTAAGAGTTGGAGTTGCAAGGTTGTATTACCTTTTTCTGTAGCATTTCAGTCACTTCTCTTTGTCTCTCCTGATTACGGCATTCGGATGGTCTGTATGGTTTGGCGCTTTGGATTTTATTCACTTTCAATATTATGGAATGTTTAGCATGGTTGATGCAAGGCGGGGAGTCGCGGTCAAAATTAAATACGACTATGTAGTATAGCAGTATTTTTGAAATAGGTTCTCGGTGACTTCTTTCTGTATGTGATAGTTGGACCAAATTTTTACATGTGGGTAATTGATCATAAGCCTTTGTGTTTCGGATCAGATTTGATATTTGAATTGGGCACTCACCACCATTGATAAAGCATATTTGCGTGGGTCTGCCTTCCAGGTATACGATCACAGAATATGCCGGACCAGGTTGTATGCCGTTTCGCTGTTGTAACAGATGAACTTTGTAATCGAGCTTTAATTTATCATAGGCAACTTCAAACTTGAAATTAGATAGTGCTGACAGTCCTAGCATGCCGTCCTCGACTAGCTGAAAGTCGTTTTCCACTAGAAAGAATTCGATGATTTTGTCGAGGGGTTTTAGAACTGTGTGTTCTGTAGCATAGAATTTCGAATGCCCCATAGCAAATTTCTTTTCTTTCGTAGTTATTGGCCGGAGTATGTCTCTTCGCTCAAGGATGTTAATTCCATCTCCGCTGTCCACGAGGAATTTTTATTTTCGTCCACCAAATGGTAGGAGTGTTGACGGAAGTTTTGATGTTGTGGAGTTTATTATAACTGTTGATCTATTATGTCCGTCTCGTTCTCTTTCATTGGTTGCCATGAGGTGTAATAGAAAATTTCTGCAATGATTCACCGAGTGACTGATCATATTGCACTTGAACCATTCCATTTGTCCTCTTTGTGCGAGTGGCAGTTGCTCAGTCTGCTGAAGGTTCATACAGCTGAGCTGGGTGCGAGCTTCCCATGTCTGTGACTAGTCTTGGTTCTATCCTTCTTGGTCCTGCAGAGTTGTAGTTGGTTACCTTTGTTCGGCTGTGCCTATAATCCCTGAAATATCTCATGATATTCATGATATTCTCTTTTGCTTCTGGCTTATTATTTGGAGGATTGCCATGATGTATCCGTCCAATTTCAGTTTTCAGTGTTAGTTCGTCTGAGTATTCGTAAATGACACTGTATTAGAGTTTATTAAATGCGTGGTGGAACCTGATCACGTAGCTCAGAGTAGTTTCATTTCGTTATCGTATTTGCCGTAGCTACTCTTGTTGTCCTTGAACTGAAGCTTTTGTTGCTACGTTGCGCCCTAATGCGTCATACAAATTATTATACTAATTAATGGGTATATTCCGCATGGCATTGATGTTTTCCAAACTATCTTTTCTATCTTTATCATTCTTAATAGTAGTAGTTGCATACTACACAGAGCTCTCATCTCTCTGACATCGTGTATAAAATCTTCAACTCCTATGTCGTGTTCGCCGTTTAGCCTTGGGATGCATAATGTCGCATCGCGGGCTCGTAAGCTTGGTATTTGGCGGTCTTTCTATTTCTAGGTCTTGATTTATGCGAGCCGATGGGATTGGAGTCTCGCTACAAGCGGTAGCGATAGTTTCGTCCATGGTCATAAATGCATCGATGTCCGTTATTCCTTCTTGGGACTCGTCGTCCCAGAAACTCTATTTCGGAGGCACTCCTTTTGTTTACATTGTCAGCTACTTATTGCGCTTCTACTATGCGTCACGGAAGTAGGACGATTTGCTTAGTAAAGTAGTCCACTTGTCTTGTATGGTGCTCGTTCTGCTTGTGCATTGCGTGTAGCATGGCGGCCGTTGATATGTCCCTGCAGTAGGAATATGCGTGCCTTATTGTTAGTCTTTCAGTCGCGTAGTCATTTTAGTTGAGTCTAGCGATTCGGAGCTGCTTGCGGTTCATGTACTCGAGAAACAAGGTTTCCGTTCTCGATAATAAGTGAATGACTCCATGCTCGTAGCTTACCGTAGTTAGCTCAGGGTAGTATCCTTTGCTCGCATTCCCCATGGCGGATGCGTGGATTTCCTCGTGTCCTTGGGTCCATTGGTCTTCGATCTTCAGCACTGCATGTATGCCGCAACTGTGACTCCGTTTGTGCCTAAGCGATTGGGTCCTAGCTGGATCGCCAAAGTGTGAAGTAAGTTTGTAAAGTTAGTAATGGACTTTATTACCACGGATTAAAATTTAATATATGAGCCCGGAACTGTGGTGAGCCTAAGGCTATCTGGGTCGATCTTTGCTGTTCCTTTATATGTTTACGGTTTAGTAGTAGGGATTGGACATCGGGGATGTTATTTATTTGTGTTGAGGCGTTGCTTGTAGTTCTGGGGCAGCTGGATGGTGATACGGCCGGATAAGTCCCCTGAGTCGTATGTTGTCTGTTGAGCCAAGGTCGAAGTCCGTGGAGGTCATCGGCTTAATATTCTGCGTGATGTGCCATCAGTCCTGTCGCCCCGACAGCGTAGGCACGTATACAGACTTGCATCCAAACTAAAACCATATTTAACAAAATATTGTCAAAAATGTGCAATCAACTATTTCCAGTGAAAAATTTCCGAAAAAATTCAGCTTTTGTAATTTAGATTTGGAAGCTTTGAAAAAATTATAAATATCGTAACAGTAAACGCAGTGCGCATAAATAAATGGGAGACCCGGAACACATAGACAAGGTACAAAATCAAGGTTAACGAAATTATCGAAGATAATACAGTAGCGCCGCTATGATCTGTCGTACGCAACTACATGAACGCGCCAGTGCTGTCGCCCCGGCTGCGTAGGTACGTATGTAGACAACCCCACAGCTTAACAATCAGTACTACAAAGTATTGTCATAAGTGAAAACTGAAATAATTAAAAAGTCACTTTCACTAGGAAATACAATTGCCTAAATTGTAAATCGAAAATTAAAAAAAAATCGATGATATCATAGGAGTTTAATACAGTTCGTATTTATGATCAGAAAGCAGGGGGGAAATGCATTCGTTTCAAAATCAAGTTTAATGAAATTCATGGAAACCATACAGACATGTTGTTCCGATCTATCGCACGAAACAAGATGAGTCCAACTGCGTCGCTCAAGAACCGTAGGTACATACACAGCCAATCGTTTGACACAACAGTAAGTTCAACAAAATAATATCATAAACGTACACTCAACAAGTTCCAATGTCACTTTGAAATACAATTTTCTAAACTGAAAATTCAAAATTTGGAAAAAATCAAAAATATCAAAAGAGTACGTTACAGTATGTAGACGTAAATAGAAAACTACGAAAGAATGCAAACGGAACAATATCAAAGTTAAAGAAATCATCTATGGCCATAGAGTATTCCCGCTCCTCTCTACCGAACGCACTACAAGACCACGCCAGACGTGTTTCTCCGACAGCGTAGGTATGTATAGAGACAGTCATGTAAGATAACAATAAGATTAATAAAATATTGTCATAAACCCAACAAATTCCAAACTTACATTTACAAAATGATGCAATTTTGTCAAACTAAAACTGAAAATTTTGAAAAAAATTCAAAATGTCATAACAACACATTGCTGTATGTATAAATAATTGGATAACTGGGATAAAATGCATACAGATCAAAATCAATGCTGATGAAATAAACAAAGGCCGTCTAGTAGTGACCCACCGATCTACCATACGCAACTACAAGAGCACTTCAGCCGTGTCGCTCCGCGGATATTCGTACATATAATGACAATCGTATAAAGTAACAATAAGTTTAAGAAAATAATGTCATAATCGTGCACTCAACTATTTCCAAAGACAATTCTACTAAGACATGCAGTTTTCTAAACTAAACACTGAAAACGTTGAAAGAAAAATCGAAGATATCATAACAGTACATTACACTGTGCATAAATAAATGGAAAACTGGGAACAGCGCATACGGTACATAAATCAAGGTTAAAGAAATTAATGATGATCTTTCAGTGGTGCCGCTCCTTTCTACCGTACGCAACTACAAGAAGACATCAGTCGTATCCCTCCGGCAGTGTAGGTACCTATACAGACAATCGTATAAAATAACAAGATATTTAACATAATATTGTCATAAACGTACACTCAACTAATTGCAAAGGCAATTTTACTTAGAAATACGATCTTCATAAATAAAATTGGAAATTTTGCGAATAGTCGCAAATATTAAAACAGTAAATTACAGTTTGTAGAAATAAATGGTAGACTTAGAAAAAATGCAAACGGTACAAACTCAAGGTTGCACAAGTTAACAAAGATCATTCAATAGTGCCGTTTCTTTCTGGCGTACGCATCTACAAGGCCTCGCCAGTCTTGTCGAAGCGACAGCATAAGTACGTATACTAACAATCATATAAAATCATAATGAGTCTAACAAAATAATGACATAAACGTACACTCAACTAATCCCAGGGACACTCTTACTTCGAAATACAATTTTTAAATATGAAAATTGGATATTTCGATAAGATTGAAAATATCAGAATTGTAACTTGCGGTATTTGTAAATAAATAACAAATTGCAAAGGAATGCATACAATATTGTGGTTAAAGGAATTAACAAAGAGGACCTGGTAGTGCTGCTCCGTTCTGCATTACGCAACTACTGGACACAGCCAGTCGTGTCGATCGGACAGCGTAGGTACGTATGCAGACAATCAAATAATAAAACAACAAGTGTAACAAAATAATGTCATAAACGTACACTCAACTAAATCCAAGGATACTTTTACTAAGAAATACAAGTTTTGAATTTAAAAATTAGATATTATGCGAAAAACTGCAAATATCATTACATTAAATTACAGTATGTATAAATAAATGGATAACTGCGAAAGAAAGCATACGGTACATTATCGAAGTCGGAGAAATTATCGAATATAATGCAGTAGTGTTGCATTGATATACCGAAAGCAACTGCCAGATTACTCCACCCGTCACGCTTCGGAAACATAGATACATGTACAGACAATCATATGATAGTAACAAGCTTAACAATGTATTGTCATAAGAGGAAACTCAACCAATTCAGAAGGAACCGATGATACTGGGAAATACAGCTTTTTCAATAAAAAATTGAAAAGTTTGATAGAAAATCGGAAATATAATAATAAATTAGAGTATGCATAAATAAATGGAAAACATGGGAAGAAACGCATGCGGGTCAAAATCAAGGTTAAAGAAATTGAGGTATATTGTCCAATTGTACCTCTCCGATCTTCCGTATGCATCTACATCGTCAATCCGTTCGTACAGATCCGCATCGTCTATAGGCACACGTTGACGAGCAGAGTTCCATCGCAACGATCTGCCATACTTGACTGCACGTACACTCTAGTCGTGTGGTTCTGATAGCGTAAGCTCGTGTACAGACAATCATATAATACTAGAACAAATTCAACAAAATACTGTCTCAAACGTGCCCTCAACAAATTCCAGAGGTACTTTCATTAAGAACGTCAATTTTATAAACTGAATATTTTGAATGAAATTGGAAATATAACAGTTAATTGTAGTATGTACATATAAATATAAAATATGGGGAAAATGCATACGGTACAAAATCAAGGTAAAGAAATTAACGAGGACCGTCCATTCGTGCCGATCTGATCTGCAGTGCACAACTACAGGGCTGTGACTGCCGTGTCGCTCCCGAAGCGTAGGTAACAATACTGACAACCATATAATATCACAGTCATCTTAACAAAACAATGTCATAAACGTACACTCAACTAATTCCAAAAACACGTTTACTAAGGAATACAACTTTGAAACTAAAAACAGAAAACATTAAAAAGAATCGATAATATCAAAACAGTAAATTAAATTATGTATATATAAGTGGATATCTGGGGAAAATGCATTGAGTACAAAATCAAGGTTAACGAAGTTAACGAAGACCATGCAGCTATGACGCGCCGTTCCGCGGTACGCAACTACAAGACCTTGACAGTCGTGTCGCACGGGATCGTAGATACACATACTGGCAATCATATAGCATAACAACAAACCTTAGAAGAAATTGTGATAAGGGTAAACTCAAATATTTCAAAAGATACGTTTAATAAGGAATACAATTTTTAAATTGAAAATTGAAAATTTTATAAAAAATCGGGAATATCATTATTCTAAAGTGCAGTATGTATATAAATGGATGACTTGGAAAAAATGCAGACGATACAAATTCAAGGTTAAGGAAAACAACGAGGGCCATCCTGCAGTGCCGCTCCGATGTACGATACGTAATTACCAAGCCACTCTAGTCGAGTCTGTCCGGCAGCCTAGGTACGTGTGGCCACAATCACATATAATAACGACAGGAATAGCAGGTATAGTCATAAACGTCTACTCAACTAATTCAAAAGGCACTTTTACGGAAATATACAATTTTTAAAATTAAAAATTCAAAGTTTTGAAAAGAAGCGTAAATAACATAAGACTAAATTACAGTTTGTACGAATAAATGGTAAACTGCGAAGTACTGAATACGGAACAATATTAAGGATAATGAAATTAATGTAGTACGAAGAGTAGATTCGATCCGATCAACCGAATCGGAACAAGTTCACTACAGTCCTGTCTCTCCGGCAGCGTTGGTACATATACTGACAAACATAAAATAACAACGAATTCAGCAAAATATTGTAATATACGTACACACAACTAATTACAATGGGACTTTTCTTCCAAAGTTAAATTTTTGGTATTTAAAATTGGAAACTGTGAAAAAAAATAGAAATTATCACAACATTAAATAACAGTATGTATGAGTAAATAGAAAACTACAGAAGTAGGTATTCGGTACTCAAGGTCCAAGAAGTTATCGAAGTCAATCCAGCAGAGCCTCTCCGATTAGCCGTAAGCAACTACAAGACCACGTCTATCGTGTAGTTCCGGGAGCGCAGGTACGCCTACAGGCGAGCATATATAATACCAACAAACTTCAAAAAATATTGTCTTAATCCTACACTCAACTACTTCCAAAGGCAGTTTTATTAGGGAATACAAATTTTGAAATTAAAAATGTGAAATTTCGAAGAATAAATCGAAAATATCATTACAGTAAATTGCACGATGTTGAAGTAAATAGAAAAACACGAACGAATGCATACCGTACTGTATTGAGGTTAAAGAAGTGATCGAAGATCATCCAGTAGTGCGGCTCAGATATGCCCTACGCAAATACAGAACCACTCCAGTCGTGTTGCTCCGGCAGCGTCGGTTCATATACAGTTAATCGTATAGAATAACAATAAATATAACAAAATAACGTCAAAACATATACTCAACCAATTCCAAAGAAATTGCAGTGTGGACCCTGAAGCGCATGCAGATATACAGACAATCATATAAGACATCTGTTTCTTTAGCAAAATACCACGATAATGGCACACTGACCTAATAACGAAGACACTATTACTAAGAAAAACAATTTCTTTAAGTAAAGATCGAAAATTTTGTAAAACAATCGAAGATATCTTAACAGTATATTACAGTACGTATAAATAAACAAAGAAACCGAGAAAAAATATACGGTACAATGTCACGGTAAATGAAATGAACGATGACCACCCCGAAGGGCCTCTTCAATCCGCCATACGCAACTATAAGACCTCGCCAGTCATGTCGTTCCGTACAATAATATGGTTAAAGAAATTATCGCGTAACATACAATATGCCCCACCTATCTGCTGTACGCAACTACAAAACGAATCGAGCCGTGTCGAAGCGGAAGCGTTGGTGCCCATGCCGGCAATCGTATAAAATAACAATAAGTTTAACAAAATAATGTCATAAACGTAAACTCAATTAGAAGCGAAGAAACTGTCGCGAAGAAATACAATTGTTTGAAATTAAAGATTGGAAATTTTGAAGGAAATCGAAAATATTATAACATTAAATCAATGCACTTAGGTATAAGAAGCAAACTGCGAAGGAATGCGTACAATACAATATTTAGGGTGAAGAAAGTATCAAGCTCCATACAGCAGTGTCGCTTCGATGTGCAGTACGCAATTGCAAGACTTCGACAGTTGTGTCGTTCAGGAAGCGTATGTTCCTACACAAACAGTCGTAAGAATAACAATAAGTCTAACAATATACTGTCGTAAACGTACACTCAGCTCATTCCGAATGCACTATTACAAAGGAATTCAATTTTTTGTAATAAAATAAAAATTTAGAAAAAAATTGAAAATATAAGAATAATATACAGTATTCATACATAATTGGAAGACAGGGTAAAAATGCATACGGTACAAGATCTGGGGAAATGAAATCATCGAAGACCATGCAGTAGAGTCCCTCCCATCTACCTTACGCAATTATAAGACTACTATAGACTTGATGCTCCGGTAGCGTAGGTACGTATACTGACAATCATATAGTATAACAATAAGTTTAATAAAATAATGTCATAAACGTGCACTCCACTAACTCCAATGACGCTTTTACTATGAAACACAATTTTTTTAACGAAAAATTGAAAATATCGAAGATAATCGAAAATATCGTAACAATATATCACAATATATATATATAAATAAATGGATGATTGGAAAACATGCATGCTCTACAATATCTAGGTTTGCGAAATTAACGAAGATCATACAGTAGTGCTGCCTTGATCTGCCGGACGCAACTAGAGGACATCGACAGCCGTGTTGCTCCGGCACCGAAAGTAGGTATAGAGACAAACATATAAAGTATCAAGAACAAAATAATGTCACAGACGTACACTCAACGAATTCCATGGACAATTTTACTAAGAAATACAATTTTTTCAGAACAGAAATTGGAAAAGTTTGAGAAAAATCGCAGATATCGAAAAATTAAATTACAGAATGTAGAATCGAATAGAAATCTGGGGAAAAATGCATACGCTACGACATCCATATTAAGGAAATTAAAGAGAACCATCCAGTACTGTCGGTCTGATGTATCGTATGCAACTACAAGAACACTCCGGTGGTGTCGCGCCCTGTGCGCTGATACGTATAGGCTGAAGTACCGAATCGCGAAATTCCGATATACCGTAACCGACTACAATTCGGCTCCAGTTATGTCGGTCCGTGAGCGTAGATACTTATAGACACAATCATATAATGCATCAACAATATATTCAAAGTATGATCGTAAACGTCGACCAAACTAATTCCAAATGCGCTCTTAATAAAAAATAGAATTTCCAAAATTAGTCAATAAAAATGGAGAAAAAAATCGAAGAAATCACGGCAATAAATTACAGTATGTAGAAAGAAATAAAAAACTTCGAAAGAATGCAAACGGTACCATATGAATGTTAATGAAAATATGCATACAATACAAAATCAATGTTAAAGAAATTAACAAAGACCATGCAATTGTGCCGCTACGATCAGGCTGTACGCAACTACAAGACCAATCCAGCCGTATCGCTCCAGGAGAGATGGTGTGCATACAGGCAATCATATAAAATAACAAAGAATATAACACTCTATTGTCATAAACGTACATAAAAATAATTACAAAGATACTTTTACTGTGAAATGCAATTTGTAAAATTGAAAATTGGAAATTTGGAAGAAAATGGAAAATATCACTACAATAAATTTCAGTGTGTAAAAGTAAATAGAAAACAGCCAATGAATGCGTACGGTCGAATATTAAGGTTAATAAAATTACCAAAGACCATCAAGTAGTGCCGCTCCGATCAATAGAAAGCAACTACAAGGCAGACTCCAGTCGTGTCGCGCATGGCAGCGTAGGTACGTATAGAGACAATCATTTAAAACGACGTTAAGTTTTACAACATAATATAAGAAACGTACATTCACATAATACCGAAGACACTTTTACTGAGAAATACAATTTTTTGAACAAAGAATTGATACTTTCGGAACAAAATCGAAAATATCAGAACAGTAAATCACAGTGTGTAGAAATAAATAGAAATCTGCCAATGAATATTAACGGTGCAATACAGAGGTTGAGGGAATTAACAAAGACCGTATAGCAGCGTCGCTCCTATCTTGTGAACGCAATTACAACGTAACTCCAGCCGTGTCGTTCCGGAAGAGCAGGTAGATACACAGACAATCGCATGAAATAACAGTGAGATTAACGAAATAATATATGAAACGTACAATGATCTAATTCCAATGACACTTTTACCGAGGAATACAATTATTTGTAACAGAAATTGAAAATTTTGAACAAAAATGAATATACCATGACAGTGAACTATGCAATGCGTAATTAAATGGATTACATGGAAAAACGCATACAGTACAATATCGAGGTTAAAGAACTTAACAAAGTCCATCAACATCTCTCGTTCCGATGTAGCAAACGCAACAGCAAGATGACTGCAGTCGTGTCGCTCCGGCAGCATAGGTACATATGGTGACAATCATATAAAATAACAAAGAATGTGACATAATATTGGCATTATCGTACACTAAACTAATTCCAAAGCCCTTTTACTAAGAAATACAATTTTTTATACTAAAAATTGTAGGTTTTGAAAAAATAGAAAATATCGTTACAATAAATTGTAATATGTGTAAATAAATAAGTAAATGGGAAAGAATGCATACGGTATAAAATCAAGGCTAAACAATCTAACAAAGGCCATCCAGTAATGCGGCCCCGATTTGCCGTACGCAACTACAAGACTACACCATTCGCGTTGCTTCGGCAATGTAGGTGCGTATACAGACAATCATATAGAATAACTATAGGTATAACAGGATATTGTCATACACGTGGACTCAGCTAACTCCATAGGCAGTTTTACTAAGAAGTACAATCTTTTAAAGTAAAAATCGAACATTTTGAAGAAAGTCGAAAATATCACATAAGTAAATTGCTGTATGTACAAATAAATCGAAAACTGCGATATAATGCCAACGGTACAGTATCAAGGTTAAAGAAATAATTGAAGAGCATACAGATGTGTCGCTCCGACCTAGTGAACGCAACTACAAGACTGCTGTAGTCCAGTCGATCCGGAAGGGTAGGTACGTATACAAATAATCGGTTAAAATAACAATAAGTATAACAAAATGATGTCATAAACATGAACTCAACTAATTCCATGGACAATTTTACTAAGAAATGCAATTATTTAGAACACAAATTGGAAATTTTGTAAAAAATTGAAAATATCATAGAAATATATTAAAGTACGTAGAAGTAAATAGGAAAATAGGAAAAATACATACGCAACAATGTAAAGGTTGAAGAAATTAACAACGAAAATCCAGTAGTACTGCTACGATATAGCGTACGCAGCTACATCAGCACTCCCGACCTGTCGCTGCGTTGATCCGGTGCACATACAGTAACGAACACAGTCAGGACACTCCGATATACTGTACGCAATTTCAGGACCACTATAGTCGTGTCGCTCCGGCAGCGTTGGAACGTATACAAACCTTCATCTACGGTAACAACATATTTAACGAAATATTGTCATAAAAGTACACTCAACAAAATCCAATGATAGTTTTCCGAAGGAATACAGTGTTTGAAATTAAAAATTCGATGTTTTGTAAAAATTAAGCACATTGTAACTGTAAATTACAGTATGGGTAAATAAGTAGGAGACCGGGATCACATGCATACCGAACAATATCAAGGTTAAAGATTTTAATGAAGAAGATCCAATCGTGCCGCTATTATATTCCGTACGCAACTACAACGTCACTCTGTTCGTATCGATTCGGAGCGCCGATACGCATACGGTGATTACCACAGTCGCGTCGCTTCGTTATAAATTAGATAACTGCAAGTCCACACCAGTCGCGTCGCGCCAGCTGCGTATGTGACCGTACAGACAGTCATATAGTACAACATCAAATTCAACAATGTATTGTCATTAACGTACACACACCTAATTGCGAAGCCACTTTTCCACAAAAGTAAAATTTCTGATATTAAAAATTTGAAATTTTGAAAAAAACGGAAAGTATCACACCAGCTAATTGCAGTATGTATCAATAAATAGGAGACTGGAAAACATGCATACGTTACATACTGAAGCTTAATGAAATTAACGATAGCCATCGCGTAGTACCGTACCGATCTGTGTATGCAACTGCAAGTCATCGCCAATTGTGTCGCTGCGGCAGCGTGGGTACGGAGAGTCATGCAGAGAGTCATGTATAATAACATCCAGCATATCAAAGTATTTCCGTAAACGTAACAGCAACTAATTCAAAAGACACCTTTATTAAGAAATACAGTTTCTGTAATTAAAAATTTGAAAATCCTGAATGAAACCGATTTCAACATAACAGTAAATTGCAGTATATTGAAATTAATAGAAAACTGCGAATGAAGGCAAACGGTACAATATCTGGGTTAGAGAAATTAACGAGGATCATACAGTAGTGCCGCTTCGATCCGCCCTACGGAACTACAAGACTTCGACGAGGGTGTCGCTCCAACTTTGTAAGTATGTATACTGACAATCATTTGAAATATCAATGAGCATTACAAAGTAATATCATAAACGTGAACTCAACTAATTCGAGGACACCATTAATATGAAATACAATTTTTTAAATTAAAAATTGAAAATATTGAAATGTATCGAATACACCACAACAGTGTATTGCAGTATGCAAAAATTAAAATAGAACTTCGTAGCAATGCTTACGGTACGATATTAGGGCAAAACAAGTTAACAAAGGCGGTACAGTGTTTTACATTCCGATTAGTCGTACCCGACTGCAAGGCCTCAACAGTGCTGCCGCACCGGCAGCTTAGGTTCGGGCCCAGGCAATCATATAAAAAAACAAAAAGTATACCAGAGATTGTCGTAAACGTAAACTCAACAAATTCCAAAGACGCTTCCGTAAGAAATGCAATCGTTATATAAACACACTCTGTAATAAAGTCCATTTCCAACTTTACAAACTTACTTCACATTTTGGCGATCCAGCTAGTATTCATTCACTTAGGCACAAACGGAGTCGCGGTTGCGGCATATGTGCAGTGCTGAAGATCGAAGTACCAATCGACCCAAGGACACTAGGGAATCTACGCATCTACCATAGGGAAAGCGAGCAAAGGATTCAACCCAGTGCTAACTAAGGTATGCTACTAGCCTGGACTCATTTACCTATTACCATGAACGGAAATCTTATTTCTCGAGTACATGAAACTCGATCAGCTCGGAATCGCTAGACTCAACTAAAATGTCTACGCCACTGGAGGATTAACCAGAAGTCACGCATATTCTTAAT
Source organism: Lasioglossum baleicum (assembly GCF_051020765.1). Taxonomy (NCBI): domain Eukaryota; kingdom Metazoa; phylum Arthropoda; class Insecta; order Hymenoptera; family Halictidae; genus Lasioglossum; species Lasioglossum baleicum. Next base: position 320,248 of record NW_027469126.1, read on the forward strand.
GCAAGTATGGATACCTCCATGGCCGCCATGATAGACGCAATGCAGAAGCAGAACGAGATAATTACAACACAAGTGGACCAATTTACTGAGCAAATCGTCCTACTAACGTGACGCATAGTAGAAACGCAAAGAGTAGCTGTCAATGAAAACAAAAGGAGAGCCTCCGAAATAGAATTTCTGGGACGGTGAGTCCACAGAAGGAATAACGGACATCGCTTCATTTATGACCATGAACGAGACTACCGCTTCCGCTTGTAGCGAGACACCAATCCCATCGCCTCCCGTATACCAAGACCTAGAAATAGAAAGTCCGCCAAATACCAAGCTTACGAGCCCGCGATGCGATATTATGCATCCCTCAGTTAAATACGAATACGACATAGGAGTTGAGGATTTTGCACACAAAGTCAGAGATATGAGAGCGATGTGTAGTAAACAACTATTACTATTAGGAATGATAAAGATAGAAAAGCTAGTATGGAAAGCGTCAATGACATCCGGAATATACCCATTAATCCGTACAATCACCTGCATGACGCATTAAATGCGCAACGTAGCAACACAAGCTTCAGTTCGAGAACAACAAGATCAGCTTCGGCGAATACGATAACGTAACGATGAAACTACTCAGAGCTACGTGATCAGGTTCCGCCGCGCTTTTATTAAGCCATAATACAGTGTCACTTACGAATAATCAGACGAACTAACTCGAAGAGCGATGAATGGCAGTGTACTACGGGACTCAGTCACTGACTTCATACGAAGACTAAACACTGAAATCGGACGGATACTTGTTGCCAATCCTCCATATACTATACTAGAAGCAGAAAAGGAGGCCATGAATATCATAAGATATTTCAGGAAAGATAGACGCAGCCGACCATGAGTAGCCAACTCCAGCGCAACAAGACTAAGAGGGATGGAGACATGCCTAGGCACAAGCGTGACGACACTCGCACACAGCCCAACTGTTAGAAACTTCAGGTACACGGAGCAACTGCCCCTCGCACAAAGAGGAGAAATGATGTGCTTCAAGTGCAATAAGATCGGGCAACCAATGGAAGAGAATGAGGGAGGCATAATAGATCAGCAGTTAGAATCAACGCCACAACAGCAGAACTTCCCTCAATACTTCTACGATCCGGTGGGCGACAATACAAATTCCTCGTGGACAGCGGATCTGGAATTAACATCCTTAAGCGAAGAAACATACGCCAACCAATAATTACGAGAGAAAAGATATTTGCTATGGGGAATTCGACATTCAGTGCTACAGAACAAGCATTTCTAAAACTCTTTGCCAAAATCATCGAATCCTTTCTAGTAGAAAACGACTTTGCGCTAGTCGAGGACAGCATATTGGGACTGCCAGCACTATCGAAATTCAAACTTGAACTTGCCAATGATAAATTATAACTTGATTACAACGTTCTTCTGTTACGACAGGGAAACAGCGTATAACCTGGTCCAGCATAATCTGAGATAGCATACCCTGATGGCAGACCTACGCAAATATACTTTATCAAAGGCGGTGAGTGCTCAATTCAAATATCAAATATGATCGAAAACAAAAGGACTTATTATCAACTACCCACATGTAAAAGTTTGGTGCAACTATCACACACAGAACGAAGTCACCGTGAACCTATTGAAAAAATATTGCTATACTACCTAGACGTATTTAATTTGGTTCCCGTCTCCCCTCCTTGCATCATCCTAGCTAAACGATCCATAACATTGAATGAGAATAAAATCATAAGCGCCAAATCATACAGACCATCCGAATGCCATAAACACGGGATATAAAGGCAAATGACTGAAATGCTACAGAGAAAGGTAATAGAACCATCCGATTTTCCTTACAAATCTCCAGCATTTGCAATCGCAGAGAAATTAGACACATCGGGCGGAGAAAAATTGTGAATCGTGATAGACTTCAGAAAATTGAACGAAATAACGGACCAAGACGTCTTCCCGCTACCAGACATTGATGACATACTAGCAAAATTAGGCAACGCAAAATCCCTTTCCGCGTTAGACCTCTAGCCAGGACTCCATCAGATAGCAATGGACGACAATTCAAAGAAAATATACAGCTTTCTCGACACCTCAGGTACACTATCAGTATAACAGAATGCCGTTCGGACTCTACCACTGTCCGGCCACGTTCCAGCGCATGCTGGAAGCGGTACTAAGAGGGCTCACTAATAAATATTGTTTCGTTTACTTAGATGACATCATCATATTTGGACAGTCTATGGAAGAGCACAATCATAGCATGACAATTGTTTTACAAAGATTACGAGAATTAGGATTAGAAATACAGCCAAACAAATGTGAATTTTAAAACCGGAACTAGAATGTCTAGGACATATTGTTACTTCGGAAGGAATGAAACAATATTCAAAAAACTTGCAGCCCTCAAAGGTTTTAGGCAACTGCGAAACCCAACGGACGTAAAATCATGCATAGGCCTAGCAGGCTATTACCGTAAATTCATAAGAAGCTTTTCTAGAATAGCTAAACTTGTAATAGATCTAACAGAGAAGGACATACACTTTCACTAAAGAGACAAAACCGCAGGGCGCATTTGACACATTAAAAAACAAACTATGCTCCTCACCGGTACTCAGATTCCCCGAATTTCCAAGTCATTTACCCTGAAAGCAGAGGTCAGCACTGAAGATATAGGGGCCATTCTGTCACAAGACGCCATTTTGTCACCCACGTTGTAACATATCCCGAAATCTGATCACACCGGAAAAGAATTGCTCCACTACGAAAAAAGAGTTACTTGCTAAATTAAGAGACTCAGGCAATGTTTGATGATAGAATATTCGTCGTCAAAATAGGCCATAAAGCATTACAGTGGCTTCAGAACTACAGCGACCCCTCGTCCCGACTGGTAATATTGAGACTATGACTTGGGGAATACGAATACGAAATCATACACACAAAGGGAAAGGACAGTGTAGCACACCGCACATGTAACCATTAACGAAGACGAACTTGACAATAAGTCTGTAGAATGGGAATGAACCACTGCGACGTTACCCAAGGTATTATAGACGACAACTAACCGGAAAACTCTTTATCAATTAAACCCCAGCGAATTAGACGACTAGAGTAGATCAAATAGTTATGTAAGCTAACGAATAGCTAACGAAAACAAAGGAATAGTCATCATCGCTGACAATAATTTCATAGAAATAGAAAATAACACAGTAAAAAGATTCCTAACCTTCATAATCGACACCATGAAAGAAATACCCTTCGCTTTGGATCCAATTCAGACTTACACTGAACACGATCTGGCAGAACAACTGGAAGAAGATCACGACATCAGAGGTCATCACGGTATTAGGAACACCTATGTATGGATACGGACGAATCACAGTATACCAGAATTTATGAAGCATGTTCAACTCCATGTAGAATCATGTGACGCCTGCCAAGAAGCCAAATGGACTAGGATAAGACCTAAGGATGACCATTCCGTAACAGACGCACCTAGAACATACCGACAAGATAGCATTGGACATATTAGAACCACAGAACGAAACTAAAAATGAAAGAAATTTATTCCATCAATACACGAGGTAACGACTAAATACAACATGTTACTATGAATTAAAACTCTGTAAACCGCAACTATGTGTGACGCTTTATTAAATCATTACATATACATATCTTCCCGCATCCAAGGAAACCTTTACCGACCGAGGACAGGGTTTCATATCAAACCTAATGCAACAGTACGAGATGGATTTTAGAATCAAGCACATTAAAACTACATCATACAACCCACAGGCTAACGGTTCACTCTGAACGACGCATGCAGTAATATCCGATATGCTAATAACAATACAGAAAGGCTCAGTCGCAGAATGGAATGAAAAACTAAATGTTGTTCGTCTCGCCTATAACACAATGATACATGACGCCACGGGATTCACACCATTTGAGCTCGCATTCGGACATCAGGCCAATCTCCTATCTACCATCTCCAAAAATTCACAACACAGCTTTTCTGACAAAATAATCTTTAGGAGAAAAGGAATGGGACTCGAAGCTCCATCAGGTTCGCGAAACACTGTTGAAAAGTAGAAGGAGGTACCAACGAAATTTAAAGCGGAAAATTATTCGTCCACAGTTGGTACGTAAAGAAGGAGACTCTGTACTAGTACATAACAACTACAAGAATCATACACTCGGTGTGGAATTGTTAGGACCATTCAGAATTGATAAAGTATATACGCCATATTATGAATTAGATGGTAAATGGATTCATGGCAATAGATAGAAACCTTATTTTCCAGGGAGACGATACTCATTGCCAGAATAGCTACCTCGCAACTCGAAGTAATCCCGCTAGATAGTAGTACAGTTTTCGTAGGAAAAAAAGGTAGGGAAAGGAAACAAATATAGTAATACCGTTAAGATTATAATAGGGATAGACACAAGCCATATATACGAACAAGTTATTGCCATAGAAAAATACGCACAAATGTTTAAGAACAATTCAACTAAAATCGTATATATATATATGAATTCGAAATTATGGAATCGCGAATAAAAATTCTACAGAGACTAACCAGGCACTTAAAAAACATTGACTCGTGTAAAATCCAAAAGATGATTATTAAACATAATATGGTCCATATCAAAGGGCTTATTCGGAACATTAGAATCAGACGATCTAAACTAAATTAACGAAAATATGGTCAAATTGTGAGACGACAACAATAAATTAAAAACTGTGATAACAAATCAAACTACCCTAACTAAGAAAATGGTAAACTCACAAAATTTAGACATACTCCAAATAAATTACAATAGTCTGACTAAACAGCAACAATCGGCCGAATCTAAGGAGGTATTCATAGAAATGGTACTATAATTAGATACAGCAATTTAAACGTTACTCTTCCAACTAGACGAACTATTAAACGTAATCATACTAGGAAAACAGGGATCCCAGAAATCCTAGGACCCGACGAGTTTCTAACATACTACGCAAAATCAGTCGGAACACATGTATACAACCCGGCAATTTCCGCAAAGACAGAACATTTCCGATATATACACGATATTTGTGATTTGACACTCTTTAGCCTAAAGGATAAGCACTTTTCTAAAATCTCAGTACCATCTTAGAAACGGAATGGGACATTTTGCAGGTATATCCCATACTTAGTAAATAAATTGCATATTCATGGCACCCATAGTGGGGCATCAGATATATACTGTATAAGGGATAGCATTTATGAACACTGACACCGAGTATCTCTTATTAAGTAAAACCAAAGCTGGAACCACAATACGTAAACAAACACAACCGATACATGACAGGAACTCTCGCACCGACTGCCACAGCGAAATCATAAACCTTATACCTGAAATTGAGCACTGTCATTTTGCTATATTTAAAATTGGAGACTACAGCCTCATACCCTTAAGAGGTAGCCATAGCTATGTAGCAATACCAGCCGAACCAATTGAAATTGATACAATTTGTAACACTAAATACACCAGTCAAGAAAAAGAACATCCCTCGATAATAAAAGCCAATGTAATCTGCGACATTACATACAAAAATGAACACATGAGAATTAGTAAATAGACAGATATAGAATACGACATAAGGATTAGAGGACTAAGAATTGAAACAAATGATAGTGTCTCATACATATCATACAAAATAAAATCAGCCACAAAGGACTTAAATAAGCTACAAATGTACCGAATCCACATTAGACCAACTTAATGACGAAATCGGGAAACTGAAATTCGAGCACCGTATTAAAACACTATAAACACACGGAATTACCACATTACAAATAATAGGACATGTATCTATAGGATGAAGAGGAACTTATGCGCTAAATAAAACTGGTATCTTTAATTGTATAAAGAAATGCCACCCGAACAACCGATGTATAAACATATTCTGAAATCAAAACGAAACTACGGTCACCAACCAAGTACCATTAGGAATACAAACCAGCAGGTCCAGGACGACAAATAACGCCTCAACGCAAGTAAATAATATCCCCAAGGACAAATCCCTACCACAAAACCGCAAACATATAAAAGAACAGCAAAGATCGACCCAGCCAGACTTTGCATCTCCACAGTTCGGAGCTCATATATTAAATTGCAATCCGTGGTATTAAAGTATATTTCAATCTCTTCAAGTTTACTTCACACTGGAGTGGCCCTGTAGTTGTGTACGGTATATCAAAGAGCACTAGTGGATGGTCTTCGCTTGTTCCTTTAACCTTCATTTTATACCGTACGCACTTTATCCCCAGTCTTCTATTTATTTATACAGACGGTAATTTATTCATACGATATTTCCGATTTTTTCCCGTAGTCCCGTAGTTTCTTAAGGTATATAGGTGCGGCGCGAATGGATGGTCTTCATTAACTTCTTTAACCTTCATTGTTTACTGCATGCATTCCTTCGCAGTTAACTATTTATTTCTTCACAAAGTAACTTACTGTTATGATGTTTAAATTTTTTCCGTAATTTCTTACGAGCTACCGAACGCTACTACATGACCACGTCAGTTTTGTCGCTCGGGAAGTGTAGGTACGTATACAGAGAATCACATAAGATAACATAAAATTTAACAAGATATTGTCATAAACGTACACTCAGCCAATTTCAATGACACCTTTACTAAAAGGTACAATTTTTTAAATTAGAAAAAGAAAATGTTGTAAATAATTGGAAATATCGGAACAATTAATTACAATATGAAAAAACAAATAGAAAGCTGGAAAAATGCATATGGTACAATATCAAGTGTAGAGAAATTGACGAAGATAATACAGTAGCGTCGGTCTGATATACCGAACGCAACTGAAAGTCCACTCCATCCGTGTCACTCCGTCAGTTTAGGTACGTATGCAGACAATCTGATAAAATAACAATAAGTTTAACATAACATTGGCATAAACGTACACCTTGCTAATCGGAAGGCCGGTTTCCTACTAAAATACAATTTTTAAAACACAAAATTGGAAATTTTGAGAAAAATCGAAAATTTTATACGTGTAAAATACGGTATGTATAAATAAATGGAAAACTGGGGAGAAGATCCATACCAGTACGATATCCATATCAAAGAAATTGACGAATAGCATCCAGTAGTGTCGCTCCGATGTACCGTACACAACTGCAAGTCCACTCTGGTTGTATCGCACCAGTGCGCTGATATGGATACGGTCAAGTACCGACACGCGACAATCTGATATACCGTAACTAACTACTATTCCACTCCAGTAATGTCGTTCCGGAAGCTTAGGAACGTATAGAAGCAATCAAATAATATAAGAACATTCTTTATAAGGTATGATCATGAAGGTACACTCAATAATTCCATAGGCGCTCATAATAAGAATTGCAGTTCTTAGAATTAGCAAATCAAAATTGAGAAAAAAAGGGAAGAAACCACAGGAATTATTGACAATATGTAGAAATAAAAAGAAACATGGGTGGAAATGCATATGGATCAAATACAAGGTTAATGAAATTAAGGTAGACCACCTATTAGCGTTGCTCCAATGTCACATACGCAACCACAAGTCTACTACAGTCCTGTCGCTCCGGCAACGTAGGTACGTATATAGACAATTATGTAAAATAACAAGGCATTTAACGAAATATTGTCATAAACGTATGCTCAACTATTTCCAAAAGCACTTCCACTAAGAAATACTATCTTTACAATTTAGAATTGGCAATTTTGAAGGAAATCGAAAATACCTTAACAGTCAACTACAGAATGAAGAAATAAATAGAAAGCTGCGAAGGAATGCATACTGTAGAGTAATATGATTGAAGTAAATAAGGAAGTGCATCCAGTAGTGCCGCTTTGATCTGCAGTATACACCTCCAAGGTCACACCAGTCTATTCGCTCTGACAGCGTAGGTACGTACACAGATAATCATTTAAAATAACAACTAGCTGGACCAAATATTGTCATAGACATACTAATTCCAATGGCACACTCCTAAGAAATACAAAGTATAAAGCAGAAACTAATAAACACCATCCAGTAGTACCACTCCGCCCTGACGCACGCAAATACAAGACGTCGCCAGACGTGTCTCTCTGGCAGCGTAAGTACGTATACAGGCAATCGTATAAGATAACTACAAGCATTAAAAAATATTGTCATAAGCGAACACTCAACTAAGTCCAAGGGCACTTTTCCTAGAAAATAAAATTTTTGAAAGTAAAAATTGTAAGATTTGAAGAAAATCGGAAATTCCTTGACAGTGAATCACAGTATAGAGAATAAATAAAAATGACCGAAAGAAAGCATTCGGTACGTTATCAGTGTTAAAGAAGTTAACGAATACCATGGAGCAGTGTCGCTCCGCTATAGCGAAAGCAACTAAAAGATAACTCCAGCCGTGTCGTTCCGCAAGTGTAGGTGCCTATACTGACAATTGTATAAAATAACAATAAGTTTAACAAGATAGTGTCATAAAAGTGCAGTCATGTAATTCCAGAGACACGTTTACAGAGAAATACAGTTTTTTAAGCGAAGACTTTCTTCATCCAGAAAAGTGTATTATTAAAACCGAGCACAAACGAATAAATCAGTTCTACACTATGCCATGAACAGAACGTTTCTACATTCGTATACTTATCACGAAGACCTGCATTAAATATTTAAAACTATTCAATATCTGTATTACACTTAGTATACAGAATAGGTATTAGTATAAGACACCTAGTTTCTCCTTGAAAGGGTGTCTTCCATCAAGGTTGCAGAGCCGCCTGTTTATATTTTATCTTGATACCTGTCACGCATTTCCCGTGACGATATCATAAACGTACACTCAACTAATTCCGACTACACTTTCACTAAGAAGAGTATGTGAAAGTAAATATATGTCTATGAAAGAATGTATACGGTACAATAATACGATTAAAAGCACTAAAGAAGACCATTTAACGGTGTGGCTCCGATGCACCGAACGCAACTACAAGACCACAGCAGTCGTGTCGCTCGGGGACCGTAGGTACGTATAGGGATAATTATATAAAATGACACAGAACTAAACAGGATATTCCGAGAACCGTACACTCAGCTAATTCCAATGACAATTTTACTATGAAATACGAACTCTTATCACAAAAATAGGAAACTTTGATATAAATCGCAAATATTCAAACAGTAAAGTACAGTTTGTAGAAATACATGGAAGACTGGGAAAAATGCATAGGATACTTCATCTATCCAAAAGAAATTAACGAAGACCAACCAGTCGTGCCGTTCCGATCTGCCATACAAGGCTAAAAGATATCGAGAGACGTATCGTTCTGGCAGCGTAGGTACGTATACTGACAATCATATAAAGGAACAATAAGCCTAACAATGCAAGATCATAAACATGCACCTAACTAATTGCGAAGACAATTTTCATAAAAAGTACAATGTATAATGATAAAAATTGGAAATTATGAAGTAAATCGAAAATATCATATCAGTAAATTACAGTATGAATGAATAAATCGATAACTTGGAAGAAACGCATTCCGTGCAAAATCAAGGTTAACGGAAATTTAGGAAGACCATTCAGCTCTGCCACTCCGTTCTGCAATACGTAACTACATGACCTCGCCAGTTGTGTCGCTCAAACAGTGTAAGTACGGATACAGACAATCATATATAATAATAATTAGTTTAACACAGTAATGTCATAAGCGAACACTCATCTAATTCGAAAGACACTTTTAGTATGGAATACCGTTTTTCGAAATAAAAATTGGAAATTTTCAATGAAAATAGAAGATATCATAACAGTAAATTGCTGTATATAGAAATAAATGGAAAAATGGGCAAAAATGCATACGGATCAAAATCACGGTCAAGGAAATTATCGAAGACCATCCAGTATTGCCGCACCAATCTGCCGTACGCCACTACAAGACATTAGCAGTGGTGTCGATCCGACAGCGTAGATAGGTATATAGGCAATTACATTAAATAACAACAGGGTTAAAAGAATACTGTCATAAACGTAAACTCACCTAATCCCAAAGACACATTTCATAAAATATATAATTTTTTAAGCTAAAAATACAAAATTTCGGTGAAAATCGTAAATATCAGATCAGTAAATAACAGTGTGTATAAATAAATTGAAGACAGGGCAAAAATGCATGCGGTACAATATTATGGTTAAATGAATTATGGAAGTCTATCCAGTATTGCCGCTCCTATGATCCGAAGGAATCAGCATGACCCCTCCAGACGTGTTGCTCCGGCAGCGCAGGCACACATACAGACCATCAAATAAAATAACATGAAGCATAACAAAATATTGTAATAATTGTGAGGTCAAATAACTCAAAGGGCAAATTTACTAGGAAATACAATTTTTTAAATTAAGAATCGAAAAAATTAACGCAAATCGAATGTATCATAGCACTATATCACAGTAACTATATATTTACGTAACACTGGGATGAAATGAATTCGGTACAAGATCTCGGTAGAAGATATTAACGAAGATTAAATAGTAGTGTCCATCCGATCTACCGAACTCAACTGCAAGACCACTATAGGCGTGTCGCTCCGGAAGCGTAGGTACGCATACACACAATCATATAGAATAAGAATAAGTTTAACATAATAATGCCATGAACGTACCCTCAAATAATTACAAAGATACCTTTACAATGAAATACAATTTAACAAATAATATTCGAAATAGCGTAGAAAATCGATGACATCATAGCAGTAAGTTACAGTACTTATATATAAATGGAAAAATGGGATAAAATGGGATCGGTACGAAATCGAGGTTAAAGTAATCATCGAAGACCAAGCCGTATTCCGCTCTGTCCTGCCGTTCGGAATTGCAAGATCACTCCAGTTGTGTCGCTCAAACAGCGTCGGTACGTATACAAAGAATTATATAAAATAGCAATAAGTATAACAAAATACTCCCATAAAAGTACACTCTCCTATTTCCATAGTCAGTTTTAATATAAAATACAATTTCAACTTATAGAAAAATGAAAATTATAAATAGAAATCGAAAATATCATAATAGTAAATTTCAGAGAGTGAAAATATATGGAAAAATTGGGTAATAATGTATAGCGTTCAAAATAATGTTTAATGGAATTATCGAATGACATATATTATGCCGCTCCGTCCTGCTCTACGTAACTGCACGACCACTCTAACCGTGTCGCTCCGGAAGCGTAGGTGCGTATAGAGACAATCCTATAAAGTAACCATGAATTAAACATAATATTGTCATAAACGTACACACAACTAATTCCAAGCATACTTTTACTTATAATTGTAATATCTAAAATTAAAGGTAGGAAATATTGAAAAGATTCGGATATATCTGATCAATAAGTCAGCATATGTAGTATTACACAGAAAAGTGAACAACATGCATACGCTACAATACCATGATTAACGAAATTAACGAAGACCAGACAGTATTGGAGCTCCGATCTGCCGAACGCAGCTACAAGTCTAGTCTTGTCGTGTCGCTTCGGGAGCGCAGGTACGTATACAGACATTCCTATAAAATAACAACAAGCTAAACAAAATAATGTCGTGAACGTACAGTCAACGAATAACAATTGCACTTTTACAATAAAATTAAATTTTTAAACTATAAGTTGAAAATTTCTGATGAAATCGAAAATGTCATGACAGAAAATTGCACTGTGGTATGATAAATAGGGAACCAAGACAGAATGCAGAGGTACAATATTACGGTTAAAGAAATCGACGAAGACCATGCAGTAGTGACACTCCGAGCTACCGAAAGCAACTACAAGTCCAATATATCCATGTCGCTCCGGACGCGTAGGTACGTATACAAATAATCATTCAAATTGGCGAAGAATTTAACAAAATACTGTAATAAACGTACACTCGACTAATTCCAAAGACACTATTCCTAAAAAATCGGAAGTATCATAACAGTAACCTACAGAATGGAGAAATAAATAGAAAACTGCGAAAGAATGCATACGATACAACATTATAGTTACAGCTATTAGCAAAGACCATACAGCAGTGTTGCTCCGATCTACCAAACAGTACTAAAACTCCACTCCAGGCGTGTCGCTCCGGAAACATAGCTACGTATATCGACAATCCTGTAAAATAACCTAGAATTTGGCAGAATTTTGTCAGAAACGCTAACACAACTTATTCCAATGGCACGTCTACTAGGTCGCACAAATATTTATACAAAAAATTGAAAATTTTGAAAAAAATCGAAAATATCATAACAGTAAATTGCAGTTTTTGTAAATAAATAAAAAACTGAGAATGAATGCATACGGTACAATATTATGGTTATGGAAATTGGCGTAGACCATACAGTTGTGTCGACAGATTACTCGACAGCAAGTTTAACACAACCCCAGTCGTGTTGCCCAGGAAGCATAAGTACGTACGCATTCAATCATTCAAAATAACTGAAAATTCTACATAATGATGTCATAAACGTACACACAACAAATTACAAATGCGCTTCGCTCGGAAATAAAATTTTTGAAGATAAAAATCGAAAATTTTGAGAAAAATCGAGAACACTATGACAGTCAACTACACCATCTATTAATAAACAGACAACTAGGGAAAACTGCATACGGAACAAACTTAAGGTTAAAGAAATTATCGAAGGCCATCCAGTATGTCGCTCAAATATACCAATAGACACCTAAATTCACTGTTTCAATATTAAATATACAGCGTCAAACCGTTTGCGAACGTTGCCTATTGCTATAAAGTCAAAAGTTTTACCGAAGACCTTACTCCCCGGAAAAATAACTGTATTAGAACAAAACCCTGTGCATCGAGAGTGCAACTTCATGTTCAGAGAAACATTTTATAATATCCTTCACTGATGGCACATTAATTTCATGTATAAAGAAGAAGATCGCGAGTCAATCCTTTCGAGAACGGGACCACCTTCCGAGTATGTCGCACAGCTACGCCAATAGCATTACCTGTCCTGTGATTCCGAGAGTCGAACTAGGTACTCGGGGAGTAAATCCGCTGGACTGTATAGGCAATGCATACCTTATTTCACGGTTAGAATATTCAAGTCGATTGTCTAACCGTTTGAGAACGATTCCAACTCCTATAAAGTGAAATGCTTTACCCTGGACCTTATCCTCCGAAATCTAATCCGCTGTATCGAGAGTAAAACATTGTGCTCAGTGGCATGACTTGGTGTACGATTTAGCGACAAGCACATTAATTTCATTTATGAATTAGAAGATTGAGGGTCAAACCGATCGTGAACCTAACATCCATCTGTGAGAGACGAGTGGCTAAGTCAATATCTTCACCTATGCTGTGATTCCGAAAGTCAAATCAGATGTTCCGAGAGTAAATTCGCAGAACAGTATTGGTTACAGATACCTTGGTTCACGCTTTGAATGCTAAAGTAGGTTGTCAAACCCTTTGAGAGCATTACCAATTGGTATGAAGTCAAACGTATTATCGAATACCTTACCTTCCAAGAACCTAACCCGTAGTAGCGAGTATCATGCTTAGTGCGCACGAAAACAAATTGGTACACATTTTTTAAGACGGACAGCTTTTTCATGTATGAATAGCAAAATCGAGAGTCAAATCATTGGAGAACGATCCCACCATCCTTGAATGTCGCGCATATTCCTCAATAGCTCAATACATCCTATAATTGCGAGAGTCTGACCACGTATTCTAGAAGCATACGCGCTGAACAATATTGGCAATAGACACCCTAATTCACGTCATGAATATTATGGTTGAGAGTCAATCCGTCGGAGAAAAATGACAATTGGTATAAAATCATTCTTTTTAATATATACCTCCAATTCCAAGAGCTCAAGCCGACGTAGCGATTGTGCTGCTTCGGGTTCGCGGAAACAAATTAGTAGACATTTCAGCAGACGGGCTGCATAACTTTATGTATGAAGTAGAATGTCGAGGGTCAAACCGTCCGAGAACGTTACAACCTTCTTTGTGAATCGAACACCTAAGTCAGTAGCTTCACCCAACCGGTGATCCCTGGAGCCAAACCGGGTATTCCTGGAGTAAATCCGCCGTTCACCATTGCCATTAGCAACCCTATTTCAGGCTATAGATACTGAGGTACAGAGTCCAACCGATATAGAACGTTATCAATTCTCCTGTCCCTTTGTATCGAGAGCATAGCTTCGCGTTCACAGATGGAAGTTAGCAGTAGTATTTTTGACACGGACACCCTTATTCCATGTATGAATTAGATGATCGATAGTGAATCCGTTCGAGCGCGTTACCACCACATTCGAAAGCAGAACGTATAGGCCAATAGCTCAACCTATGCTGTGATTCCGAAAGTCAAACCAGGTAATCTGAGAGTATATCCCTTGAGCAGTACGACAATATTCTGTGTAGTTCTTTGTCATTTCATGTAATTATCCCTATACGTACCTACGGTGCCGGAGCGGCACGACGGAGTGGTCTTGTAGTTGCATTCCGCAGATTGGAGCGGCACTGCTGGATGGCCTTCGTTAATTTCTTTAACCATGATTCTGTACCGTATGCATTTTGTCCCAGTTTACCATTTATTTATACATTCGGTAATTCACTGATATGATATGTTCGATTTTCTTCAAAATTTTCTGTTTCCAGTTTAAAAAACTGTGTTTCGTGGCAAGAGTGTTTTTGGAATTAGTTGAGTGTACATTTATGAGAATATTTTGATAAAAATATAGTTATTTTATATGGTAGCTGTGTACCTACCCTCGGTTCCGGAGCGACACTACTGGCGAGATCTTCTTGTTTCGCACGGCAGGGCGGAGTGGCACTACTGGGTGGTATTCGATAATTTCGCTAACCTTGATTTTGCACCGTATGCACTTCTTCCTGTTATCCATTTATCTATATATACTGCAATTTACTGTTATGATATTTTCTATTTTTATCAGCATTATCAATTTATAATTTAAAAAATTGCATTTCTTAGTAAAAGTTTCTTTGGAGTCAGTTGAGTGTACGTATATTGCGATATTTTTTTAAACTTATTGTTGTTTCATATGATGGCCTGGATGCGCTCCAACGGTTCCGTCGCGACACGGCTGAATTGGTTTTGTAGTTGCGTACGGCCGATCTGGGTGGCGTAATGGATGATCTTCATTCATTTCTTTAACCATATTATTGTACCGCTTGCATTCTATCACAGTTTCCTGTTTCATCTGCATACTCTAATTTACTGTTATGATATTTTCGACTTTTCACGTAATATTCAGATCTTAATTTCAAAAACTTGTATTTCCTAGTAAAGTTGCCCATGCAATTAGTTGAGAGTATGTATACGACATTATTTTGTTATATTTATGGTTATTGCACATGATTGCCGTTATATATACTAACGCTGCCGGAGCAGCACCACTGGAGTGGTCTTGTAGTTGCGTTCTGCAGTTCGGAGCGACGCTACTGTATGGTCTTCCTTAATTTCTTTTACAATAACATAATGCCGTATGCAATCATTCCTGGTATTCTATTCATTTCTATATACTGTAATTTACAGTTATGATATGTCCGATTTTATCAAAATTATCAATTTTTAGTTTATATAACTGTATTCCCTAGTAAAAGTGTCATTGGAATCAGTCGAGTGTTTGATAATGACGTTATTTTATTTAACTTATTGTTATTTTATATAATGGTCTGTAGACGAACATACGCTGCCAAAGCAACACGACTGTCGTATTATGTAACAATGTACGTCATGTCGGAGCGGCGTTATTGGATGGCCTTCGTTAATTTCGTTAACCTTGATTTTGTGATGTATGCATTTCTACCCAGTTTTCTACCTGTATATACGTTCTGTAATTTACAGTAATGATATTTCCGAAATTTTTCAAAATTGTCAATTTTTAGTTTATATAACAGTATTCCCTAATAAAAGTGTCTAATTGACGCACAACTGCAGTGGTCTTGTAATTGCTTTCGGTAGATCGGTGCGGCATTACTGGATGGTCCTTTTTGACGTTTGTAACCATGATTTTGTACCGTATGTAGTTTTCCACATTCAAGCATTTGTATATACAAACTGCAATGTAATGCTATGACAATTTCGATTTGTTTAAAAATTTTCTGATGTTTAATTTGAATGATTGTGTTACTTAGTAAAAGTGTCTATTGAATTAGTTGAGCTTACGATTATGGCAATATTATGTTAACCTTACTGTTATTTCATATTTATTTTCTGTATATGCACCTACTCCTCCGGTGCGACGCGGCTGGAGTGGATTTGTTGTTGCGTACGATACCTCGGAGAGACAATACTGCAATGGTTTCGTTAATTTCATTAGTCTTGATATTTTTGATTTTCTTCGAAATTTTCATTTTCTATTTTAAGAAATTGTGTTTCATTTTAAAAGTGCCATTTCAATTATTTGAGTGCACGGTAATGACATTATTTTGATGATCTAATTGTTACTTTATATGATTGTCTGTATACGTACCTACGCTGTTTGAGCGAAACAACCGGAAAAGTCTCGTGGTTGCGTACGGCGGAACGGAGCGACACTGGTGTATGGTCTTCGATATTGTGCCTAATATACTTTCCGTAAGGTATGCATTTTTTCCCAGTTTTCCATTTAATTATACTTACTGTAATTCACTGTTATGATATTTTCGATCATTTTCAAAATTGTCAATTTTCAATTTGAAGCGTTATATTTTTTGGAAAACGTGTCATTGGAATTAGTTAAGTGTAACTTTACACAGATATTTTGTTGAATTCCTTGTAGTATTATATGATTGCCTTGTACCCGGACAGACGCTGCCACATCGACACGACTGGAGTGTTATTGTATTTGCGTACGGAAGGCCGCAGCGACTACACTCTATGGTCATTGTTAATTTCATTAACCATAATACAGTGCCGTAAGAATTCTTCCTCAACTTTCTATTTATTTCTACATAATGTAACTTATAGTTATAATATTTTCGATCTTCTACATATTATACTTATTTTACTTATAAAAATTGTACTTATAAGGAAACGTGACTATTGAATTAGTTGAGGGTAGGTTTATGACATCATTTTATTGTAATTATAGTTATTGTACATGATTGTCTATATACTTACCTACGCGGCTGAAGCGACACAACTGGCGATGTCTTGTAGTTGCGACCTTCAGATCGGAGGGGCACCACAGGATGGTCTGCGTTAATTTCGTTAACCTTGATCTTGTACATTATGCATTCATTCGCGGTTTTTTATTTATTTCTACATGCTGTAATTTACTGTTATAATATTTTAGATTTCTTTCATAATTTCCCATTTCTGATTTCAAAAATTCTAGTTCTTAGGAGAAGTGCGTTTGAAATTAGTTGAGCGTACGCTTACGACAATATCTTATAAAGTTTGTTGTTATTATATATGGTTGCCTCTATAAGTACCTACGCCTTCGGGCGACGCGCGAATGGAGTGGTGTTGTAGTACCGTTCGGTAGATTGGACTGACACTGCTCTCTGGTCATTGCCCATTTCATTAAGCTTAATGTTGTACCGTATTAATTCCTTTGCTGTTTTCCATCTATTTCAACATTCTCAAACTTACTGTTGTAATATTTTCGGTATTTTCATAATTTCCCATTTTTATCGTGAGAAGGTGTAATTGTTAAGAAATGTGACATTGGAATTAGTTTCGTGCACGTTTATGACAATATGTTGTTGAATTTGTTTTTGTATTATATGATTGTCTGTATTGATACCAACGCAGCCGGATAATAATAATAAAGCCTAATAATAAATTCAATAAATCAGCGTTTATTGGCATGCTTTGCCACGCCAGGGTTTGTTTTTCAGCATAGTTCGATTGTGTTCTCGAGTTTGGGTTAGGTTTCCGGGTTCGGACGTGGTCCTCTGAAACACAAGTTTCGGACATGCAACAATTAAGCGAAAACAGGAAATTGATAAATCGAACTGCAAACTGAGGACAACGAGTAGATTAAATGGGCGAGTGGAATAGTCGGCCTTGTAACGGGTGTGATAGGTTTTGAGTTGGTTACGGTTAGGGTCTCGTGTTTTATCTAGGTTCTTGGACATACACGATGCGGAAATGAAAAATTAGTAAAAAGATGGGAAATAACTGAGCAGAATTATTACTTGCCAGTTGTAAACACATCAAATACGTGGGTTGGATGGCCTGGGTACTAATACCCTGATTAGGCTTTGGTTAGGTTTCGGAATTCCTTCGTGCGACTTCGAGATGTGCAGACGTGTTTCGTGGTGCTGCGCGGATTCGAGTTTCAGAGGCAAATATGTTGTATTCCTAGTGAGGAGATGAGTGATGTGCGTGCGTGGGTGTTGCAGAGTGCTCATCAGAGCGCTGTAATTGTGGTTCACGTCGCTCTGAAGCCATTAGTGAGCGATAGGAGGTGAAATCACTGCTATCTAACGCCTCACTTCAACAATGGGAGCCCGTGCCTGAAGACGGCCTGGGTGATGGCCCGGAATATAGTTTAATACTAGGATAAGAAATGTATACCCCGTGGGCTGAAAGAAGAGAAGAATCAAATGATTTCACGCAAAAGCGAGTAGTTTCCCTGCTGTGTGCGCGCAAATATGTTCCTATGTTACAAAATCAAAGCGTGTATCGCATATTTACGTGTCATTTCGATCCCAATGCAAACTCGCAATTCACATGCGATAAATGATTCAGCCGTGAAACTTCAACATTTCAGAGTCATTAATACGCCTAATTATTGGTTGATCGGAAAGCAGCTTCGCCTTCCTTCCATGCGGCTTAATTGCGAAGTGCTCTGCCATGGAATGCATTATTTACGTCCTCAGCTCTGAGTGAACGAAATGTCCTTCCGAGCAACCAAATACAGTTAGGTCCTCTTCCGGGAAAAATAGAAAGTACTTTCCGCACAATCTAATACAATTAGTATCTGCATGCGGAAAAAACGTAATTACTTTCTGATCAGAATAATATAATTTATGAGTGCGTATTTGATGCAAGTGACTGAAATAAATGGGTTTGGAATGAAATTCACAGTCAGCGTAACGATCTTTAAAGTTTCTCATTTATGTGCTCGCAAATATTTTCCACGGTTGTGAAACCGCTGTGAGTACCTCATATACACGTGACTTATGACTCCCACCGCAGACGCGCGATTCACTTGTGAAGCACGAGTAAATTAGCTATTTCAGCGTTTTAGCGACATAATACGGGTAACAACTTCTTTGTTAGGAGAGTAACATTGTTTCCTCATTCATGCAGCTTAACTTTGAACTTGTCTGCGAAGCAATGCACTGTGTTCCGCTGTTCAGATAGAAAGAAGTTACTTTCCGAACAACTTAATACAATTGAGTAATTAATCGGAAAAAATCCAAGTCCAACTCCGAAG
The DNA here is from genome assembly GCF_051020765.1 of Lasioglossum baleicum. NCBI lineage: Eukaryota > Metazoa > Arthropoda > Insecta > Hymenoptera > Halictidae > Lasioglossum > Lasioglossum baleicum. Next base: position 339,657 of record NW_027469126.1, read on the forward strand.
AATCTTATACAATGAATGATTGTATATTTGATGCGAACGACTGAAATAAACAGATATGCACTGAACATCGCCGTCAAAGGATCGATCTTGATTGTTTCCGCACTCTATGCGCGCAGATACTTTCAAATGATGCGATATCAATGTAAGTATCGCACAGTTACGTGACATTCGATTCTCACCGCAACCGTGCTACTCGCTTGGGAATCTCGATTCAGGACGGAAATTTCAGCATTTCCTCCACAGAATACGTGTTATTATTGCATTGTTGGGTGTGAACGAATGTATTTTCGTCCGGTTTTCGGAAAAGACAATATTAATTTTCGAAAATCCAACTATAATTAGGACCTCTGTTGGGGGGGGGGGGCGAAACTAGTAGACCAACTGCCAAATACTATCATATTCTGTATCGCAATATTAAGAAACTGTATACTGAAATGCCGATTACAATTGCAAGAGCGTATATCCCATGCAAACGACTGACATATACGAGCTTCAACTGAATTTCGCTATTAAAGTAACGTCCATTGCGGCTTCTCCAACATTTGCGGGCAAATAAATTACAATGGTGCGAAAGCAATGTGAATAACCCATATTTACGTGAATATTCATTCCCTTCGGAAACGCTCGATTCACTTGAGTAGCGCGATTCGAGCTAGGATCTTTTTAGCTTTTCAGAGTCAGAGTACGTGTTACAATTGGTTTGTTCCGAAAGCAATTGCGTCCTTTCCCATGCTGCTTATTTCTGAATTGGGGTGAGAATTGATACATGTACATCGAACATTCGCAGTGCGATATTATTATATGAAAAACATAATAAGATGAATGAGTGTCTAATTGATGCATATGTCTGAAATAAAAGGATTTGCGGAGAAATTCGCTGTCAACGTAACAGTTTTTGTAATTCCGCAGCTTTATGCGCGCAAATAAGTTCCACTGATGCTAAATTAGCGTGATATCCGCATATTTACACGACATTTTACCACCACCGAAACCGCGAGATTCACGCCCGCAGCACGATTGAAGTGGCCAATTTCAGAGTTCCAGCGTCAGAACTCGTGTTATTATTGCGATGGTAGGTGTGAAATTTTGTTTTTGTTTCATGCGGCATAATTGTGAAGTTGGCATAGAAAATATGTATTCTCTCCATCTGCCCAGAACAAACGAAATTACTTTCCGCGCCACATAATGCAATTAGGTCCTCCAAAAAGAACAAACGAAATTAATTTTCGAAGAACCTAAAACAATGAATAAGTGTACCTTTTATCCAAGCGATGGAAATAAATGGATTTGGTAAAAAATTTGCTGTCAAAGTGAGGAATCTTATAGTTTCCGCGCCGGATGCGGTCAATAAGTTCCTATGATGCGAAATCAAGGTGTATTTAACATATCTTCGGGACATTTGATTCCCATGGCAAACGCGCTATTCGCTTGCGAAGCACGATGCAAGCCAGAAATTTCAGTGTTTCTGCGGCAGTATGCGTGAAATTATTGGGTTGTGCGGGAAGTAATTACATTTCCTTTTATTTATGCGGCTTAATTGTGACGTTGAGTGCGAAAAGGTACCTTTACGTCCTCTGATCGGTGAAAACAAAATTTTGTATCACACGAACCAATAGAATTTGGACTTCCGTCCGGTAAACAAGGAAATTACTATGCGAACAAGCTAATAAAATTTGGCCCTGTATCGGAAAAGAACAGAATTACTTTCCAAGAATCATCATACAGAAATGAGTGTATATTTGATGCAAGTCACTACAATCTACGGATTTTGCAGAAATTTTTTGGCAAGGGAACGATTTTTATAGTTTCTCTGCTCCATGCTGCAATTACGTTACAATGATACGAAATGATCGCGAATATCGCATTTCTAACGTGACTTTTCAATCCCATCAAACATGATCAATCCCAGCTACATGACTCAAACCAAGAACTTCTGCGCTTCGGCGTCAGAATACGTGTCCAAATTGCGCTATAAGGAAATTAATTCCGTTTCTATATTTTGAAATTGGCAGAGAAAGAATATATTTACGTCCATTCTTCGGCGAAATCGGTATTGCTTTCCGATCACCCAACTACAATAAGTTCCTTCGGCGGGAAAGAACAAAATTACTTTCCCAAAAAACATAATACAACGAAGGCGTGTATATTTGATATCAAGAATGAAAGAAGTGGATTTGGGTAGATATTCGCTGTTAAACTAACGACATTTATTTTCCACCAGAGGTACAAAACTTGCACGAGGAATGTATATTAACGTGACATTTCGTTCCCATGGCAACCGCGCGATTTCTTTGCGAAGCACGATTCATACGAGAAGTTTCAGCGTTTCAGGATCAGAATACGTGTTATGATGTGGTTGTGCGGAAAGTAATTTCACCTTCTTTCTTCATTCGGATTAAGTGTAAAGTTGCCTGCGATAGGGTACATTCACGTCCTCCGCCAGCGAAAATTGTAATTACATTCCGTACAACCTAATACAATCGTGTCCTGTATCGAAAATAGATGAGAATCCGTAATATCATACCGAAAGATACAATACAAGCGGATGTTGTCGGACTAGCGCAGATATTCGCCATGAAAGTTGCGATATTTACATTCATACCATGAATTACTGTGTCTATTGGCAATACTATGCTGTGGTTTCTCGCCCGCAAGTCCTGATCTGACTCTCGGTATAACATGATAGTTGATCCTATTGAGTTTGTGGTTCGACTCTCGATCTTCCTATTCATTCACGAAATTAAGGCATCCGGCTGCTAAAATGTCTAGTAATTTTTTTCTGTGAGGACCAAGTTGTACTCTTTCTACAGTGAGTCTCGGACATACATATGTTGGTAATGCAGAAATTTTTCGAAGAGTGCGAATTACTACATACAATTACTAAATGACAACAATATATACATTAAATGGGCGGATGGATTGCCTGACATGTACCGGATGGTTTAGGTTTGGGAAACGGTCTGTTGGGTTCTCAGGATGGCGATAGGTGCTCGTACACATATGTGTATGACACGCAAATGTTACAAAAGAAAAAAAACAGGAAGTAACCAATCAGATTTATTAAATTCTAATCTTTCTTCCTTTTTTTGTATAGTCATCTAATTCCAAGGACGCTTTTTCTAAAAAGTGCAATTTTTAAAATATAAAATAAGTAATTTTGTAAAAAATGGAAAATATTTTTGGAATAAATTACAGTACGTAGAAATACATTGTAATACAGGAAAAACGCATACCGTACAATGTTAAGGTTGATGAAATTAACAATGACTATCCAGTAGTGCTGCTGCGATATACCGTACGCAGCTACATCTCCACCACCGACATGTCGCTGCGTTGCGTGTGATGAACAGAGTCAAGTCAAACCAAATTTCAAGAGCACTATAGTTGGCTCGCATCGGGAGCGTAGGCAGTTATACATACAATCATATAATATAAAGCAAATTAAATGAAATATTGTCATAAACGAAAGATCAACTAATAACAGAGACACTATTTCAGAGAAATAGAATTTCTTAAATTAGTGATTGATAATTTTCAAAAAACTCGAATATATCGTAACAGTTAATTGCACCTTAATTTCCTGTACGAAAAAGTAGTTCGATAGTCAAACCGTTCGCGAACGTTACCACCGTTTTTGAGTATCGCACAGCTTAGACAATAGCTTCACCTATCGCGCGATTCTGAGTGTCACGCCAGGTGTTCCGGGGTAAATATGCTATACACTATTGACAATAGCCACCTTTGTTCACGGCTTGAATATTAAAGTAGAGTGTCAGGCCGTCGGAGAACATTACTGATTGGCAGAATGTTAATATTTTTACAGAATGCCTTACTATTCGGGATCGTAATACGCTGTAGCGAATGCCTAGCATAGACCTCACCGAAACAAATTAGTAGACAATTCAGCAGATGGTCACCTTAATTGTACGTCTCAACAGCAAAATTGTGATACAAACTCTTCGAGATCGTGATCACCTCCTTTGAAAACCGAAAGGCAAAGTCAATATCCTCAACAATCCTGCGATTCCGCATGTCAAACCAGCTATTCCAGGAGTAATTCCGCTGTGCTGTATTAGCAATAGAAACCACAATCTACTGTATAACAATTAAGGTACAGAGTCAAACCGTTGTAGAACGTTACGCGTTTGCACAGAATTAAACATTTTACCCATGGCCTTACCTTCTGAGCACATAGCACGCTGTAGGGACTGTCTTGCTTAGTGCTCGCGGACACAAGTTAGTAGACATGTATACATACGTACATTCATACATACTGTACGTACCTGTTATGATATTATAGATGTTTTTCAAAATTTTCAATTTTAAGTTTAAAAATCTGTATTTCATAGGAAAAGCATCTTTGGAATTAGTTGAGTGTACATGTATTACAATATTTTCTTAAACATACGGTTATTTTAAATGATTGCCTATATACGTACCAACAGTGCCCGAGTGACACGGCTGGCCCGGACTTGCAGTTGCGGACAGCAGATCAGACGGGCACTACCAGATGCTTTTTGTTAAATTCCTTAACCACGATTTTGTACGTAATGCATGTTTTCCCAGGCTCCCATTTACTGGTACATAATGTAATTTACTATACTGATATTTTCGATTTTTTTGACCTAATTTTCAATTCTTGACTTATGAAATGGTATCCCTTACTAGAACTGACTTTGGAAATAGCTAAGTGATCTTTTATGACAATATTTTGTTAAACTTATTGTTATTTCTATTTATTTTCTGTATACGTACCTACGCTGCCAGAGCTACACGACTGGCGATGCCCGCTAGTAGTGTACGACAGTTCGGAGTTCCACTATTGGATGATCCTCGTTAATTTCGTTAACCTGGATATTGTATCGTATGCATTTTTTTCTCAGTCTTCCAATTATTCATATATACTGAAATGTACTGATATGATACATTCGACTTTTTTCTCTAATAATCAATATTTATTATAAAAAATTGTATTTACTTGTAAAAGTGTCGTTGGAATTATCTGTGAATACGTTCATGTCAATATCATTTTAAATTCCTTGATAGCTTATATGATTGTCTCTATACGTACCTACGATGCCGGAGCTGCACGACTAGCGACGTCTGGCAGCTGCGTACGACAAATCGGAGCGTCATACTGGTTGGTCTTCAATAATTTCTCTAACCTTGATTTAGTTCCGTATGCATTCTTTCGCAGTTTCCTATTTATTTTTAAATACTGTAATTTGCTGTTATTATGATTTCGTTTTTTTTCAAAATCATCAGTGTGATGATTTAGGAAATTGTATTCCTTGGTAAAAGTGTATTTCACTTTAGTTGAGTACACGCATATGGCATAGTTTTGTTAAATTTATTCGTTCCTGTATGATTGCCAGAATGCGATCCTACGCTTCCAGAGCGACACGGCTGTAGTGGTTCTGCAGTGGCATTACTAATACTGCTCAACGCATTTACTCCTGGAATACCATGACCCACTCTCGGAATCGCAGGATTGGTGAAGCTAATTACGCAGCGGTTCGTCCCTAACAGAAGGTGGCAACGTTCCCGAGCGGTTTGACAATCGATCTTATAATTCATGCATGAAAATAAGGTTCTCGCCATTAGAATGTATTCTAGTTCGTACTACTGAACACGGTGTTATACTATCGAAGATACGAGTGTGCTTCTTCGAAGGTAAGGCCATCTTTAAACTCTATGACTTTATACCAATTGGCAATTTTCTCAAACGGCTTTACGCTATACTTTTTCATTCAAACCGTGACTTAAGGTGTCTATTAGCAATACTGTTCAGCGGATGTACTCCCGGAATACCTGGTTTAACTATCAGAATCTCAGTTTAGATGTAGCTATTGACATAGTCGTTCGAATCTCATAGAGTACCGTAACGTTCTTGAAATGTTTGATCCTCAAACTTCTAATTTATACATAGAATTAATGTGCCCGTCAGTAAAATGTATACTAATGTCTTTCTCTGGACACGAAGATATACCCTCGATACGGAGAGTTATCTTCTCGAATGGGAAGGCATTCAGTTGAAAGTTTGACTTTATAGCTATTAGTAACGTTCTCACACGTCGTGACGCATTATTTAAACATTCACTCCGCGAATTAAGGTATCTATTCCCAATTCTGTCCAGCGGATTTACTCCAGGAATACTTGGTTATACTTTCGGATTCAAGGGATAGGTGAAGCCATTGACTTAGCCGTTCGACTTGCAACGAAGGTGGTATCGTTCTGGAAAGGTATGATACTCGGTCTTCTAATTCATACATTAAATTAAGGTGCCCGTCGCTAAAATGTATACCAATTTGTTCCTCTGAACACAATGGTATACTCTCGATACTGCGGGATGTGTTATCCGACGGTAAGGCCACCAGTAAAAAGTTTGTCTCAATACGAATAGATAACGATCTGAAACGGGTTGATTCCCCACGTTAATATTGACACCGAGAATTAACGTCTCTATTGCCAATACTATTTAGCCGATTTACTACCGGCATACGTGGTATCTCTCTCAGAATAACAGGATAGGTGGAGCTATTGACTTAGCCGTTCGAATCTCATAGAATGTGGTAAAGGTTCCGAAAGGTTTGACCACCGATTTTCTAATTCATACATGTAGTTATGGTGCCCGGCACTGAAATGGATACTAATTTCTTTCCCTGAACACGATGCTATAAACTCCATCCATCGGGTTAAGTTCTCGGGGGGTAAGCATTTCTGATGAAGCTTTGACATTATCCCAATATGTAACGGTCTACAAATGTTTGTCTCTGTACTTTAGTATTCAATCTGTGAATTAAGGTGTCCATTGCCAATAGCGCACAGCCTATTGACACCCGGAATACCGGGTTTGGCTATTTCAGTCACAGGAAAGGTGAAGCTATTGACTCAGCCGCTCGACTCCCAAAGATGGTGGGAACCTTCTCCAATGGTTTGATTCCCGATTATTTTTTCATACATGAAAATAAAGTATCCGCCTGCGATAATGTCTACTAATTTGATTCCGTGTCCACTAAGCACGACACTCGCTACTGCGGGTTAGGATCGTGGAAGGCAATGTATCCAGTAAAAGGTTTTACTATATACCATTTGGTAATGATCTAGAACGGTTTGAATTACTGTCTTAATACTCATACTGTGAATTAATGTGCCTGTTGACAATACTGATCAGCGGATTTACACCAGGAATACGTGGTTTGACGCTCGGAATCTCATGGTAGGTGAAGCTATTGGCTCAGTCGTTCGATTCTCAACGAAGGTGATAATGTTCTCGAAATGTCTGACCCTCAATTTTCTAATTCATACATGAAATTAAGTTTCCGGCGTTAAAATTAATACTAATTTTTATCTCTGATCTCGAATTAATACTGTCGTGACAGCGGATTAGGGTAACGGAGGGTAAGGTCTTTGGTTTAACGTTTGACTTTATATCACCTGGTAACGTTCTCACACGGTTTCACACTCTACTTTAATACACAAACCCTGAATTAAGGTGTCCATTGCCAATAGTGTACAGCGGATTTACTCCTGGAGTTCCAGGCTTGATACTTGGAATCACTGGGTAGGTGTAGCTATTGAATTAGCTGTTCGAATCTCAAAGTACGTGGAAACGATCTCGAACGGTTTGACACCCGATCTTCTACAACGGTTTCGCCCTCTACTTTAATATTCATATCATAATTATGGTGTCTATTGCCAATAATGAAAAAAGTATTTACTCCTGGAGTACCTGGTTTGACTCTCGGAGTCACAGGAGAGATGTAGCAGTTGACTTAGCCATTAGATCCCGAATGAAGGTGGTAACGTCCTCATTCGGTTTGACTCTCTATTTTGCGACAAATGCACGAAAATAACGTGGCCCTCTGCTAAGGTTTCTATTAATTTACGTCTGTTAACATTAAGCATGACACGCGCTAGAGCGGGTCAGGTTCTCCTAAGGTTGGGTATTCGGTAAAAGAAATGACTTTATTTGAATTGGTAATTTTCTCCGTCGGTTTGACTACCTACATTAATATTCATACTTTGAACTGAGGTGTCAATTGCCACTACTACTCAGCGAATTTACTCCCGCATTATCTGATCTGATTCTCGGAACAAGAGGATAGGTGGAGCTATTGACCTAGCCTTTCGATTCTCAATGAAGGTGGTATCGTGCTCGAATGGTTTGACCCTCGATTATTCTGTTCATCCATGAAAATAATGTGTGCTTCTGCAATAATGTCCAATAATTTTCTTCCGTGAGCACTAAGCGTAGCACTCGCTTCTGCGGGTTATGTTCTTGGAAGGATATTTATTCCGTAAATAGGATGACTTTGGAACAATTGGTACTGTTATCCGCCGGTCTGACTCCCTACTCTAATACTCATGCTGCGAATTTCGATGTCTATTGTCAATGCTGTACAGTGTGTGTATTCCTAGAATGCCTGGTTTGAGTCTCGGCATCCCAGGATAGGTGAAGATATTGTGTTAGCCGTGCGACTTCCAAAGAAGGTGGTCATGTTCATGAAATGTTTGTCCCTCGATCTGCTGATTCAAAGATAAAATTAATTTTCCCGTCACTGAAGTTTATAATATTTTGCGTCGCTCAAGACAAAGTTATACTCTCGATACAGCGTATTAGCTGCTCGGAAGGTACGGCCTTCGGTGAAAAATTAGACTCTATATCGACAGGTAATGTTGAACAACTATGTGACTCTGTACGTTAATATTTATACCGGGAAGTAGGGTTTTAATGCCGATACTGTACAGCGGATTTACTCACGGAACGCCTGGTTTGACTATCGGAATCCCTGGATAAGTGAAGCTATTGACTTGGCCGTTCGACGCACAAGGAACGAAGGTATTGTTCTCGAACTGTTTAACTCATGATCATTTAATTCACACTTGAAATTAAGGGTGCCGTCATTAAAATGTAAACAAATTTGCTTCGATGTATACGAAGTTATGCACTTGATACCGCGGGTTAGGTTCACGGTTGGTAAGTTGTTCTATAAATAGATTGACTTTACATAAACTGGTAATGTTCTCCGATGGTTTGACCCTCCACTTTAACATTCAAACCGTTGATTAAGGTGACCAGTGACAAAACTGTTCAGCGCATTTGCTCCCGGTATACCTGTTCTGACTTTCGATATGACAGAATAGGTGAAGCTATTAACTTGGCCGTTCGTCTCGCAGAGAAGGTGGCAACGAACTCGTGGTGTTTGACACGCGGTCTTCTTATTCATACAAAAAATTGAGGTACGCGTCTGCTAAAATGAATACAAATTTATATCTCTGCCCACAAAGTTATACCCACGATTCAGCAGTTTATTTTCCCGAAAGGTAAGGTATCCGGTATGGAGTATGATGATACACAGATTTGTAACGTTCTCAAACGGCTGGACGCTCTACTTTATTTACAAACTGCGAAATAAGGTGTCCATTCCCATTACAGAAGAGTGGATTTACTCCTGATATGCCTGGTATGGCTATCGGAATCACAGAATTCGTGAAGCTATTGTCTTAGATGTGCGATTGCCAAGAAGGTGATAACGTTCTGAAATAGTTTGCACTCGATTATTCTTTTCATACACGATAATACGGTGTCTGTCTCCTAAAATGTCTACTAGTTCCTTCCTGTGAACCCGAAGAAAGAAAATCGCTACGGCGGCTTGCGTTCTCGGAATGTAACGTATAGGAATGTAAGGTTAAATAGAACGTCTTTATACCAATTGGTAATGACCACCGACGGTTTGACTCTCAACCATACTATCCATGCCGTGAATTAAGGTGTCTGATGCGAATATTACTCAGCGTGTTTACTCCTAGAATACGTGGTCTGACTCCCGCAGGCACACGATAGGTGAAACTATTGACTTAGATGTGCGTCTTGCAAAGAAGGTGAGAACGTCATCGAACGATTTGTCACTCGATCTACTAATTCATGCATGAAGTTAAGGTGCCTCTCACTGGAATGAATACTAATTTGCTTCTGTGACCATGCAGGACGACAGTCCCTGCAGCCGGTTGTGTTCTCCGATGGTAAGGACTTCGATAACACGTTTGACCTTATACAAATTGGTAACCCTCTCGAACGGTTTGGCGCTCTCCTTTAACATACAAACCGTGAATTAAGGTGTGCATTCAAAATAGTGTACAGCGCATAGACTCCAGGATTACCTGGTCTGTCCCTCGGGATCAGGGGATAAGTGCAGCTACTGGCTTCGCTAGTTCGACACTCAAAGAAGCCGGGAACGTTGGAGGACTGTCTGACTCTCGATCTTTCCATTCATACATGAAAATAAGGTGCCAGTCTGCTAAAGTGTCTACTAGTTTTTTTCCTTGAATACTAAGCAAGGCACTTGCTGCAGCGTGTTAGGTTCTCGGAGGGTATGGTACCCGGTGATAAGTTTGACTCTATTGCAGTATGTAACATTCCATAACGGTTTGCCTCTGTAGATTGCTATTTATACTGTGAATTAAGGTGTCTGTTGCCAATACTAAACTACGGATAGGCTCTCGGAATTCATGGTCTGACTCTCCGAATATCAGGTCAGGTGAAGCCATTAAAATAGCAGTACAACTCTACAAAACGATGCTAATGTTCTCCAACAGTTAGACTCTCGACTTTGCTATTCATACGTGAAACTGAGGTGCCCGTCTCGAAAATGTATACTAATTCGTTCCTCTGAAAACGCGGGTATTCTCTCGATACAGGAGGCTGGGTTCACGGATCGTAAGGTCTTCGGCTTAAGGTGTCCATTGGTATTTCGGATCGACATACCGGATGGTCGTTGACAATTTCTTTAACCATGATTTTGATCCTTGTGCAGTTTTCCCTACTTGTATGTTTATTAATACATGCTGTAATTGACCGTCATGGTGTTTCCGATTTTTCTCGAAATTTTCCATTTTTATCATAAAAAACTTTAGTTCCGAGCAAAGCGCATTTGGAATTTGTTGTGTGCACGATTATGACTATATTATGTAGAATCCTTTGGTATTTCGTATGATTCAATGCATACGTACATATACTTCCTGGGCGACATGTACGCGGTGGTGTTAAACTTGCTGTCGAGCGATCGTATTATACACTACTGCATGGTTATCGTTTATTTCCATAACCATAATATTGTGCCGTATGTTTTTTTCCAAGTTTTCCATTTATTTATACATACAGGAATTTACTGGTAAGGTATTTTCCACTTTTTTCATAGTTATCAATTTTTAGTTTAAAAATATTGTATTTGTCAGTAAAAGTGTCTTTTCAATTAGTCGAGTGTACGTTTATGAAAATATTATGACAAACTTATTGTCATTTTATATGATTGCCTGCATAGGTATCTACGTTAATTTCTTTACCCTTGATTGTGTACCATACGTATTTCCTTCCAGGTTCCTCTTTATTTCCACATATTGCTGTTTATTGCTGTGACGACTTCGCTTTTTTTTCAATTTTTATATACTAATTCTAAAAACTGCTTTTTTATTACAGGCATCTTTGGAATTGTTGGATGTACCATTATGATCATACCCTGTAAAAAATGTTGTTATTTTATATGATTGTTTCTATACGATCCTAAGCGTCTTGAGCGACACTTCTGGAGTGGAGTAGTCGTTGATTACGGTAAATCAGATTGTCGCGATTCAGAATTTGACCGTATCCGCATCAGCGCTCCGGTGCGATACGACTGGAGTGGACTTGTAGTTACGTAGGACAGATCGGTGCGGCATACTGGACGGACTACGTTAATTTCATTAACATTGATTTTGTACCGTATGCTCCTCTTCCCAGTATTCCATTTATTTATAGACACTGTATGGTACTGTTATCATATTTTCGATATTTTTTCCACATTTTCAAATTTGATGTTAAAAAATTGTATTTTTTGGTAAATGTGCCTTTGGTATTAGTCGACTGTACGTTTGCGACAATATTTTGTTGAATTTGTTTTTGTATTATATGATTGTCTGTAGTCGCATTTACGCTGTCGGAGCGACACCACTGTCGTGGTCTTGCAGTTGCGTACTGCAGATTGACGCGGCATACTGGATGGTCTTCGTTAATTTCTTTCACCTTGATCTTGTAGCGTATGCATTCTGTCGCAGTTTCCATTTATTGATATACACAGTAATTTACTGTTGTAATGTTTTCGATTTTCTTCGAAATTTTCAATTCTATTATTAAAAAATTATATTCTTTAGTAAAAGTGGCTTCGGAATTAGGTGAGTATATGTTTGTGACATAATTTTTTTATGCTTGTGGTTATTCTATATGACTGTGAGTATTCGTGCATGCGCTGTCGGAGCCACACTACTGGCGGGACCTTGTACTTGCGTACGGCAGACCGCAGCTGCAATACTGGATGGCCCGCGTTAATTTCATTAAAGTTGATGTTGTCTCGTATGTATGCTTTCCTGTTTTCTCTTCATTTATAAATACTGCAATTTGCTGTTATGACAATTTCGAATTTTTTTCAAAGTTTGCAATATCTAGTTTTAAAAAATGTATTTTAAGTAAAGATCCCTTTGAATTCGTAGGGTGTACGTTCACGACAATATAATTTTGGATCCGATGGTATTATATTTAATTGACTATATACGTACCTACGCTGCCGGAGCGGCACGACAGGAGTGGTCTAGTAGTTCTGTTCGGTAAATCGGAGCGGAGATATTGAATGGTCTTCGTTAATTTCTATAACCTTGATTTTATTCAAGTATGCATTTCGTACCTTTATCCATTCGTTGGTACATACTGTAATATATTCATATGATATTACCGATATTTTCCATATTTCCAATTTTTAGTATCAAAAATTGAATTACTTATTTACTGTGCCTATATAATAAGCTGAGTGTTCGTTTGTCACAATATTTGATAAATCCATTGTTACTTTATGTGATAGTCCGTATACGTACTCATGCTGCCGGAACGACACAGCTGCCCAGGTCTTGTAGTTGCGAACTCCCGATCGGAGAGGCACTCCTGGTTGGTCATCGTTAATTCCTCGAACCATAATATTCTACTGCATGTATTCTATCATAGTCATCTATTTACTTACATATACTCTTATTTACGTGTTATGGCATGTTCCATTTCTTCAAAATTATAAATTTCTAGTTTAAAGATCTGTAATTCTTAGTAAAAGTGTAGTCGGAGTTAGTTGAGTGTACGTTTATGATGTTGTCACGGAAATACGTGGCAAGTATCAAGACAAAATATACACGGGCGTCACTTCAACCTTGATGGACGAGACCCTTTCTAGAAGAAACTAGGTTTCCTATATTAATACTTATTTGGTATAATAAGTGTAATATAGATATTGAATAGTTTTAAATATCTATCGTATGTCTTCAGGACAGGTATACGAGTGAAGAAACGTTGTGTTTGAGATATAATGCAGAACTGATTTATTCGTTTGCGCTCGGTTTTCATATTATAATTTTCTGGATGAGTAAGCGGTATCCTGTGATGCGTTGGCTAGATTTGGGCTAGCGTCACACGGCGATGTGTTGGATGGATTTTGGCTGGCACCATAACAATATTTTGATAAATTTATGGTTACATTATATGAATTTCTGTATACGTACCTAAGCTTCCGGAGAGACACGACAGGAGTTGTCTGCCAGTTGCTTTCGGCAGACCGGAGCGGCACTACTGGATGTTCTTTTTTCATTTCTTTAATATTCACATACGAAAGGCCATATCTCGCAGTTTTCTATTTTTTTTTTTTTTTATTTTGTTATACATACTCTAATTAACTACTAGGATACCTTCGATTTTCTTCAAAATTTCTAATTTCTAATTTTAATATTCTATTTCTTGGTAAAAGCCACTTATGGATTAGTTGAGCGTACGTTTATTACAGTATTTTGTTAAGCTGGCTGTTATTTTATGTGATTGTCTCTATGTGCAGCTACGCTACCATGCGCGACACGACTGCATGGTCTTCTAGTTGCTTTCTGTCGATCAGAGGGAACAACTCGATGGTCTTCGTTAATTAAATTAACCCTGACTTTGTACAGTATGCATTCTTCCCAGTTATCCAATTATTTATGCATACTGTAATTTACTCTTAATTTTCAAAAAATTGTATTTCTCATTGGAAGTGTCTTTGAAATTAGTTGAGTGTACGTATATGACAAGACTCCTGTTTAACTCAGAGTTACTTTATATCATTGTCTGTATACTTACCTACGCTCTCGGGGCTACACGACTGGCGAGGCCTTCTAGTTGCGTACGCCAGAAAGGAGCGGCAATAGTGGATGCCCTTCGATAATTTGATTAATCTTGAATTTAAAACGTATGCATTTTTCCCAGTTTTCCATTTATTTATTCATACTAAAATTTACTGTTACGATATTTCCGATATTTCTTTAATTTTAATTTTTCATTCGAATAAATGGTATCCCTTTGTAAAAGTATCATTGGAAGTACGTGAGTGTGCGATTATGACAATACTTTGTTAAGCCTGTTGTTATTTTAGAAGATTGTATCTATACGTAACTACGCTGTCGGATCGACAGTACTGGCGAAGACTTGTAGTTGCGTAAGGCAGATCAGAAGGGCATACTAGATGCATTTCGATAATTTCTTTATCCATGATGGTAGTCCATGTTTACCCGGATGGAAAGGTGTTCGGTAAGGCGTTCGACTTTATTCCAACTTGTATCGTTCTCAAACAGTTTGACGCTCCACCTTAATATTACCATTAAGCTCCATTGCTCAGTGGATTGACTCCCAGCGTACCTGCTTTGCCTGTCGGAATTACTGGATAGGTAAAGCTATTGACATAGATATTCAACTCTCAAAGAAGGTGGTAACGTTCTAGGATGTTTTGATTCTCACCCTTACAGCTCGTACATTAATTTAAATTGCCCATTGTCTACAATGTGTACCTGACAGATGCCCGAAACATTATGTTCGACTCAAGCGACAGCGGATTAGGTTCTGGGAATGTAGGGGCTCTCGGTATGCAGTTTCACCCTTTACCAAATGGTAAAGGGCCGGTAGGGCTTGACTCTTGGAATTATAGAAAATTCCTAAATGGAATTATTAAATGCTAACAATAAATACAATAAGTCATCGTGCGCATTGGCCTGCATTGTAACGCTCACGTTTGTTTTTCAGCATAGTTCGATTGTGTTCTCGAGTTTTGGTTAGGTCTTCGGGTTCGAGTGTGGTCCTCAGACATACTAGTTTCTGGCATGCAACAGTTAATAGAAAAAAGGAAATTGATAAATCGAATCTGAGAATGACAAGTACATTAAATGGGCGAGTGGAATTGTTTGCCTTGTAACGGGCGTGATGGCTTTTGGGCAGGTTACGGTTAGGTTCGCGGGTTTTGACTAGGTTCATGGACATACACGATGCGGAAATGAAAAGAAATTGGCAAAAATATGCGAAAAAACTAAACAGAATTATTACATTCGAGTCGACACAATAAATAGGCGGGTGGGTTGGCCTGCGTTCTAAGGCCCAGATTAGGTTTGGGTTAAGTTTCGGTACATTACCACGAGCGACTCCGAGAAGTGCGGACGTGTTTCGCGGTGCTCCGCAGATCCGAGACTAAGTGGCGAATATGTCGTATTTCGAGTGACATTGTGTGTGAAGTGCGTGCCTGGATGTAACAATGCTTATCAGAGCGCTATAATCGTGGTTCGCGTCCGTCTGAACGATACGATGTGAAATAGCCGCTATGCAATGCCTCACTTAAACAAAGAGAGCCCGTGCCGGGTGACGTCCTGGGTGACTGCCTGGAAAACAGTTTAATACTACTATATGGAATGTATACCACGTGTACTGAAATAAGCGAAAAATCAAAATATTTCCCGCAAAAGCGTATAGTTTCCGTTCTGTGTGCGTGCAAATATATACCTATTATATGCAACCAGAGCGTATATCGCATATTTACGTGACATTTCGATCCAAATACAAACCTGCAATTCACTTGCGATACATTATTCAGCATTGAAATTTCAGCGTTTCAGAGTCATAATACGTCTAATTATTGGTTCAATGGAAAGCAACTTCGTTTTCCGTCCACGCGGCTTAATTTCGAAGTATTGTGCCATGGAATATATTTGCGACATCAGCTCGGAAAGAACGAAATGTCCATCTGAAGAACCATAATTAGGTCCTCTTCCGGGTAGAAGAAAGTACTTTCCGCATAATCTAATACAATTACATTACTCATGGGAAAAAACGAAATTACCCTCGGATCAAGGTAATATAATTAATGAGTGTGCATTTGATGCAAATAACTGAAATAATGGGTTTGGACTGAAATTCACAGTCAGCATTACGTTCCTTTTAGTTTATCATTTACGTGCTCGCAAATATGTTCGACGGTTGTGAAATCGACGCGAGTATCTCATATATACGTGATTTATGACTCCCACCGCAGAAACGCGATTCACTTGCGAAGCACGAATAAAGCTAGCTACTTCAGGGTTTCAGTGTCAGAATACAGGTAACATTTTTTTGCTAGGAAAGTAATATTGTTTTTTCATTCATGCAGCTTAACCTCGAATTTGACTGTGAAGCAATGCATTGTTTTCCGGTGTTCAAGAATTACTTTCGGAATATCCAATTATAATTACGGCCTCTATCGGGCAAACTCGAAATTACGCTTCGAACAACCTAATACAATTGGGGACCTCCGTCGGGAAAAACAAAATTACCTTTCGAACAACATATTGCAATTAGAATCTCTATGGGGAGAAAACGAAACTGCTTAACGTATCACAATGAATGAGTGTATACATGATGTAAACGACTGTAATAATCTGATTTGGACGGAAATTCACTACCATAGTGACGATCATTACAGTTTCCCCGATGTATACGGGCACAAACATTCCAATGATGCAATATGAACGTAGGAATCTCATATTTACGTGACTTTTGATTCCCATCGCCAACTCGCGATTTAATTGCAATTCATATGCGATACATGACTCAAACCAAGAATTTTAGCGCTTCGGCGTCAGAATACATGTTTTCGATGCGACATAAGGAAAGCAATTTCGTGTGTATTTTTTTCTATCATTCGGTCTAATTTTGAAATAGGCTGCGAAAGAATACATTTACGTCCGTTCTTCGGCGAAATCGATATTGCTCTTCGATCATCAAACTAAAGTTAGGTACACCGGCGGGAAAAAAACGAGATTACTATCCAAAAACGTAATACATGACAGCGTATATATATGATGCAACGACTGAAATAAGTGGATTTGGATATATATTCGCTGTTATACTAACGACCTTTATTTTTCTCCAGTGATACGAAATCTGCATGTGTAACTTGTATTAACGCGACATTTCATTCCCATGGTAATCGCGCGGTTCCCTTGCGAAGCACAATTCATGCGAGAAGTTCTAGCGTTTCTGGATTGGAATACCTGTCATGATGTGGTTGTGCGGAAAGTTATTTCTTCATCCATCTTCATGCGGATTAAGTGTAAAGGTGCCTCCAATACGGTACATTTACGTCCGCTCGCAGGAAAAATTGTCATTACTTTCCGTACAACCTAACTCAATTATGTCCGCTATCGAAGATAGACGATAGTACGAAATTACTTACCGAAAAATACAATACAATGTATGGGTGTATATCTATGGGTGTATATTATTTATGTAGACAACGGAAGATGCCGGACTTGAGCAGATATTCCCCACGAAAGTTGCGATATTAACATTCATACCATGAATTACAGTGTCTATGCGCAATACAATGTTGGGGATTCACGCTCGCATTTCCGGGTCTGAATCTTGGTGTAACAGGATAGGTGATGCTATTGAGTTAGTGGTTCGACTCTCAAAGAAGGAGGTAACGTTCTCGCGCGGTTTGATTCTAGATCTTCCTATTCATACATGAAATAATCTAAGCGTCCGTCTGCAAACTTGTCCACTTATTTGTTTCCACCAACATTCAGTTGTAGTCTCGATACAGCGGGTTGCGTTCTCGTTATTTAAGGATACCGGTAAAAGTATCGACTATTCTACAGGATATAAACTTCTCGCAGGGTCTGACTGCGGCATCAATATTGGTACCGTGAATTAAGGTGTATATTAGCAATACTGTTCAATGGTTTGTGTACCGGAATTCCTTGTCTGGCCTTCTGAGTAACAAGGTAGGTGAAGATACTGACATAGCGGTTCGGCTCTCAAGAGAGGTGGTGACGCTGACAAACTGTTTGACTACCGACTCATCAGGAATCGCATTTTTAAAATGTGCGGGTAGGTGGCCTGCCACGCTACAGGAGGGCTTATTCGGTTGCACTCTCATGTTCGGGTAAGGGTCTCGGACACACATTTGTTGAACATGCAGAAATTAATCGAAGAGTACAAATAACTACATACAATTATTAAATGCGAATAATGAATGTATTAAATACATGGATGGATTGGCCTATATGCACACGACGGATTAGGTTTGGGAAAGCATCTGTTGGGTTCTCGGGATGGGGACAGGTGCTCGTACAAACATGTGTAGAACATGCAAAAATTACAAAAAAAAAGGGAAAGGAAAATATCAAGTCAGATTTATTTAATTCTAATTTTTTTCCTTTTTTCGTTCTTTTTCGTGATTTCTATTTCTCAATTTCAGAAATTGTAGTTCTTAGTAAAAGTATCTTTATAATTAGTTGAGTGTAAGTTTAATACAATATCATGTTAAACTTATTGTTATTTTATATGATTGTCTTTACGCACAGATGATAGACCAGATATTTTGTTTAGGCGACGACGGTTTTTCTTCCGTCTTTGTTTAGAAAAAGGGAATATAATATTTAAAAAAAATTAATATATTTTATTGAAACAAGGTAGACTTGTTTTTACATTCATTGCAAAAGGTGCTAACTTTTCGAGTAAAATTTTTTGCCATTTCTGATCCCATTATTCGTGAATTATTAGTGCAACATGGGGCGCAGTATCTCCGAATTTTTTGGGCAGTGCCTTCCTTTTACACAAAATGATGCCGAGGTTTTGCTCTGCTGTCAGTTCCTTCGCCGTTACTCTGTCTGAGTGTCTGGACCTGCTTTCTGCGAAATTCTCTAATAGATAATTTCTGGCCCGTTGTTTCTTGACACAGAAAAAAAGAGATTATATTCGCAGTGTTCAACAGAATTCCAAATCCTAATTTCCAGTACTACTTCATTGATTTTCGCAATGGATTGCTGCATGCGACCATTTGATCCTAAAGGTCGATCGATTTTTTCCCGCGTTATAATCAATTACTATTATTGGTTTGTGGGTGAGATGTCTTCTGGTGCGAACAGGTTCCATTTCTGAGGAATATTTAGTTGACAGTATCAAAACAACACGCTTTACATCCCATTTTTAATCGTGATTCCTTCTTGACTTTTCTGTGCAAAACACTCTCTCCGTTTCACTTTCTCGGCCACTACATTTTTCGGAATGCCTTTACGATTATTTCGGAGAGTGCCCTTCAAATGCGTATTCCGTTCTAGTAGTTACTTGGCTAAATTTACACTAGTGTACCAAATGTCCGTACATACTATGTGGCCTTTGTTAAATATGTCTTGGCACAAATTTATTACAGTAATTGACGGTGTTGTGTTCACATCATCTGATACTTTGCCACTGTAGATACAGAAGTTGTATGTATATACAAATCCGCAGCAGAGTTTGATAATCTTTATACCGTATTTATTCATTTTCTGCTTTATAAATTGCCGAAATACAGTCCGCCCACGAAACGGGATTATGGATTCGTCAACACAGACTACTTCTGTTGGATTGTAATACCTTTTAATATTTTTACTCTGCTCAACTAAAATTGGCTGTATTTTCTATAACCGACTGGTAAAATCGGATGTATCATTGATTCTGAAATGCAGCATTCGTAAAGGTATTTGGAAACGATTCCTGCTCATTATTTTGTAAGGGAACGGATAAGAATATATAGGATCCATTGACCTGTAAAAACTTATACCTGGATATTTTATAAGTACCATCCAAATAATGAGACCAAAAAGGCGCTTGATTTCTTCTTTATTGGTTGGGTCCCACCGATGTATACGCTTCCAAGTAACCGTAGATTGTTTTTGTGTAGCGAATATATTCGTCTGTACATTTATTTGTTGAAGCACTTCATCAGTGACTAACAGGGCATAGAAGTCTTCTATATTGACACAATTATGCAATTAAATGTTACTTGTGTCAACTCCGTACATACTCGTAAAGTTTGTGAAGTTCGGTTGGTTCCCTCTTGGATCAAACCATTCTTGATCTTGTGCTATATCGTTGTGAATATTCACATTATATAATAATATATCGTCTTCGGATGAAAGCAAAGCAGGGCGCTGACGATTTCTAGGCGGAAAAATTAATGCGCTCGATGTACCATTTTCAGACCCACTCAACATATTTTGGACAGAACGAAACTTTGAATGTGTGGTGAACAAGAAAATTGGTGGATCTACTATGGTGAATGAAACTGAACTGTGACTTCTGTGCGACCGAAGATTCGTTTGACGTCCAGGCAATGTTTAGCCTCGCGTTTCGTTTTCCTACCATCGGGCAAATTGTGAGGATTTCAAGAAAACTCAGTATGTGAATACAAAGAAGAATTTATTGCAATAGGAGGAAAATGTCTGACAGTTTCCCAGGACGAGGGAGATGACGGCCCTCGGTAGAAAACTGCGGTCCTCGACCCGACAATTCGGCTCGTCCGTCAGCAGCGTCGGCCGCGTCAGGGCCTGAACGAATCGGCAATTCAGGTTCGGCACTTAACGTGTTAAATGTGATTCTGTACGGTATGCATTTTCTCAGTATCTCCCATTTGCTTACACATACTGTAATTTACAGTTATGATACGTTCAATTTCTTTCAAAATTTTCAATATTTATTTTAGAAAACTATATTCCTTAGCAAAGGTGTCCTTAGAGTTAGTTGAGTGTACGTTTATGGCAATACTTTGCTAAGCATATTATTATTTCATATGATAGTGTGTATACGTACACACGCTGTCGGAGCATCACTACTGGCGAGGACTTGTAACTCCGTACGGCAGTTCTGAGTGCCCTACTATATGGTCTTCGTTCATTTCTACTTTTACCATGACTTTGTACCGTATACATTTTTACATAGTTTATCATTTATTTACACAGATTGTACTTCACTGTTCTGATATTTCCAATTTTTTATTCAAAATTTTCTATTTTTTGTTTAAAAAATTGTATTTCTCTATAACTGTGCCTTTAGAGATTGTTGAGTCTACAGATATGACAGTATTTTGTTAAACGTATTGTTATTTCATATGATTGTCCGTATACGTACCGACACTGCCGTAGTGACTGGAATGGTGCGGACTTGTGGTTGCATACAGCAGATCAGAGCGACACTACTACATGGTTTTCATTAATTTCGATAACCTTGATTATGTACCGTATGAATTCTTCCCCAGTTTTTCATTTGCTTATTCATACTGTTTTTCACTTTTATGATATTTTCGATTTTTTTCAAAATTTTCAACTTTGTATGTAAAAAATTGTATGTCTCTGTAAAGGTGTCTTTTGAGATAGTTGAGTAAACGTTTATGTCAGTATCTGATCATGCTCCTAATTATTTTATATAATTGCCTGTATACGTACCTCCACAGCCGAGCGACATGACTGCCGCGGACTTGTAGTTGCGTACGGCAGATCGGATTTGCTCTACAAGGTGGTTTTCTGTAATTCGTTTAAGCTCGAATATGTACCGTACTAATTTTTTCCCAGTCTTCCATTTATTTATGCATGCTGTATTTTTCGGTTACGATATTTTCCATTTTTTTTTCAAAATTTTCAATTTGTTGCTTAACAAATTGAACTTCTTTGTAAAAGTACTTGTGGAATTACTTGAGGGCACGTTTATAGCAATATTTTGTTAAGTATATTGTTATTTTATAAGATTGCCTGTATACATACCTACGATGCGGGAGAGACACATCCGGCGAGGTCTTGTGGTTGTGAACCGCAGAGGAAAGTGGCACTACTGCATGGCCTTCGTTTACTTCTTCAAACGTGATTGTGTATGGTATGCATTTTTTCAGTATCTCCCATATCTTTATACATATTGAACTTAATGTTATGATATTCTCGATTTTATCCAACCTTTCATTCTCTAGCTTAGCAGACTGTATTTCCTTCCAAATATGTCACTGGAATTTGTTAAGTTTACGATTATGGGAATATTTTCTATAAAATGTTGTTATTTCATATGATATTCTGTAATCGCACTCACGCTGACGGAGCTACACGACTGTGGAGGTCTTATTGTTGCGTACCGCCGTGCAGAGTGGCACTACTGGATGGCCTTCGTTAATTGCTTTGACCACGATTTTGTACCGTACGCATTCTATGCCCATTTTCCATTTATTTGTACACGCTGTATATTAGTGCTGCAATATTTTTTATTTTTTTCAGAATTTTCAATTTGCAGTTTAGAAAACTGTTTTTCCTAGCAAAAGTGACTTGGAAATAGTTCAGTGTACGTTTATGGCATTCCATTGATAAGAACTTTATTATTTCATATGATTGTCTGTACACGTACCCACGCTGACCGGTCGACGCGACTGGCGAGGTCTTGTAGTTGCGTACGATATATCGAAGTGGCACTACTGTTTGATCCTCGTTCATTTCCTTGACACAGAAACCGTATGCATTATTTCACAGTTCTCTACTTACTTCTACCTACTGTAATTTACTGTTATGATTTTTCGATTATTGTCAAAATATCCAATTCTAAATGAAAAAATTGCACTTCTTAGGAAAAACTTCTATGGAATTAGTTTAGTGTTCGCTTATAACTATATTTTGTTAATCTCTTGTTATTTTACATGACTTTCTGTATACGTACGTACACTGCCGGAGCAACCCAACTGGCGATGCCTTGAAGGTGCGTACTGCATGTATAATCGGCCCCACTTTATGATCTGCGTAAATTTCTAGAACCTTGATATTGTGCCGTATGCATTCCCTCGCTCTCTTCTATTGATTCGTACATACTGCAATTTACGGTTTTTATTTTCGACTCTCTTCAAAATTTCCATCTTTTAGTTTTAAAAATAAATGTTTTAGGAAAAGTGCCATAGAATTAGTTCAGTGTACGTTTAAGCCAACGTTTTGTTAAATTCATGGTTATATTATACGATTGCCCCCATGCGTATCCACGCTTCCGGAGCGACACGGCTGGAGAAATCCTGTAGTTGTCCTCAATAGATCGGAGCGACTCTGCTGTATGATCTTTATTAATTTCGTTGACGTTGATATTGTACCGTTTGCAGTCTACCGCAGTTTTCTATTTATCTCTACATACCGTAACATACTATTTTTATATCTTTGATATTTCTTCAAGGTTTTCAATTTTTAATTTAAAAAATTGTATTCTCGGTGAAAGTGCCATTGCAAGTAGTAGCGTGCACGATCATAATATTAGGTTACAAACATATCTTTATTTTACACGACTGCCAGTATACGTACCTACGCTGCAGGATCGACACGACTGGCGAGATCATATTACTGCGTGCGGACGATCGGAGTGACCCTACTGTGTGGTGTATACTATTTCCTTGACTTTTAATATTGATCCCTAAGCATTATTTAGCAGTATTGTATTTATTTACCAACACTGCAATTTACAGTTATGATATCTTGGATTTGTTTCAAAATTTTCAATTTTCAAATTATAAAATTGTACTTCCTATTAGAAGTGTCGTTGGAATTTGCTGAGGGTACGTTTCTGGCAATAGTTTGTCGAATCTGCTGTTGTATTATATAATTGTCTACACATGAGCTTACGCTACCAAAGCCACACGCCAGGAGTAAACTTGCAGTTAAGTGTGGTACATCGTAGCGACGCGAATCTGCTCGACACTGTTTGCCTAGCGACGCTTCGAATTTCTTCGAACAGGCTGACATTGTAGTATTATTATGTAGTGGTATTATTTGCACCAACTGTAAATAACTATTATGATATATTCGATTATTTTTCGATATTTACAGTTTTTAGTCCAAAAAATTGTATTTCCTAGATAAAGTGTCTTCTGAATGAGTTGAGCTTATGTGTATGACATTATTTTGTTAAGCCTGTGGTTATATTATATCGCTGTCCTTAAACGTGCATACACTTGTGCAGGGAACACGACTGGCATGGCCTTGCAGGTGCGTACGGTATATTGGAGCAACACTCCTGTATGATATCCGTTAATATCCTTCACCTTGACGGGGAACCGTATGTATTCCTTCGTAATATTTAATTTATTTGCACATAATATAATTTACTGTTACGATGCTGTTTAAGTAATTGTATTTCCAAGTAAAAGTGTCTTTGGTATTATGTGAGTGTTCGTTTATGACAGTATTTTGTTAAATTCACTGATATTTCATACGATTGTTTGTATACGTACCTACGCTTCCTGCACGACACGGCTGGAATTATGTTGTATTTGCGTTCACATGATCGGAGCGACGCTGCTACATGGTCTTTGTTAATTTCCCTAAACCCTATATCGTACCGTTTGCATTAATTCGCAGATTTATATTTATTTCTACATACTTCAACTTACTGTTTCGATATTTTCAGTTTTTTCCCAAAATTTTCGATTTCTAGTTGGAAAAATTGTAATTATGAGAAAAAGTGTCTTTTGAAATATCTGAATGTATCCTTTGGAGAATATTTTGTTAAATTCTTTGTTATATAATACGATTGTCCGTATACGTACCTACGGTTGCTGAGGGACACGATTGGGGTCGACGTTCAGTTTCGTTCGGCAGAGCGGAACCACACTACTAGATGGTTTTCGATAATCTCATTAGACATAATGTTGTACTGTATGCACTCCTTCGCAGTTTTCTGTTTATTTATAAGTACTGTAATTTACTCTTGTGATGTTCTCGATTCTCTTCGATACGTCCAATTTTCATTTTAAACAACTGAATTTCTTAATGAAAGTGGATTTGGAATTATTTGAGTATAGGTTTATGACATTCTTTTGTTAAACTTACTCTTATTTTCTATTCATTGTCTGTATACGTACCTACGCCTCCTTAGCGACAAGGCTGGAGTGGTCTTGTAGTTGCATACGGCAAAGCGGAGCGGTATACTGCTTGGTCTTCGATAACTTCTTTAACCTTGATACTGTACCGTATGCATCTCTTCCCAATCTTCCATTTATTTATACATACTGTATATCATTGTTATGCTGATTTGGATTTTTTCATAATTTCCAGTTTCTAATTTAAAAATTTGTACTTCATTGTAATTGTGCTTTTTCAATTTGATTAATCTACGTTTATGCCAATATTTTGTTTAATTTGTTGCTGTAATATATGATTTTCTGAATGCAAACCTACGCGTCTATAGCGACACGACTAAAGTGGTCCTATAGTGGCATATGGTATGTCGGAACTGTGCTACAGGATGGTCTGTGTTAATATGTTTGACTATGATTTTGTGCCGTATGCATTTTTTCCCAGTTTTGCAACTATTGCACCTACTGCAATTTACGACTATGTTATCTTCGATTTTCTTCAATATTTCCATCTTCTAGATTTAAAAATTAATTTTTTAGGAGAAGTGTCTTCGAGATAGATGAGTGTACGTTTATGACAATATTTTGTTAAACTCTTGGTTGTATTATAGGATTGCCTCCATGCGCACCTACGCTTCCGGAGCGACATGGCTAGAGCAATCCTGTAGTTGTGTTTAATCGATCGGAGCGACACTGCTGCACGGTATTTATTAACCTCTTTAACCCTGATATTGTACCGTCCGCAATCTTTCGCAGTTTTCTATTTGTCTCCACATACTGTAACTTACTGCTTTAATATTTTTGATATTTCCTCAAGATTTTAAATTTGTAGGTTGAGAAATTGTATCTCATGGTAAATGCGTCTTTGGAATTTCTTAAGTGTACGTTTATGAAATTATTTTCTTAATCTTACTCTTATTTCATACGAGGGCCTGTCTAGGAACTTTCGCTTCCAAAACTATACGGTTGGAGTTATCTCGTAGCTGCGTTCATCAGGTCAGAGCGACAGTACTGGATGGCCTTCGTTAATTTCTTAACCATGACATTGAACCATTTTCATTTTACCCCAGCCATCCATTCATTACCACATACTGTAGTTTACAGTTTTGATATTTACGCTTTTTTTCGAAATTTCAATGTTTGTTACAAAAAATTGTATGTCTTAGTAAAAGTGTTCTTGGAACTAGGGGAGTTTAAGTTTATGACAATATTTGGTTAAGCTTATATATTATATGATTGTCTGTATAGGTACATATGCTGCCAGCGCTACATGATCGGCGACATCTGCTAGCTGCGTACAGCAAAGCGGAGTGATATACTGCTAGGTCCTCGATAACTTCTTTAACCTTGATTTTGAACCGTATGCATTTTTCCCCAGTTGTCTATTTATTAACACATTCTTTAATTGAAGGATTTAATCTGTATTATCCATTTTTTTCGAAATTTTCCGTTTTTGCCGCATGAAAATTTATTTCCGAGCAAAGGAAATTTGGAATTAGTTGCGTGTACGTTTTGGCAATATTATGTAGAATTAATTGTTATTTATATGGTTGAATCCATACGTACTAAGGCTTCCGGGGCGACACGTCTGGTGTGGTGTTCAACTTGCTTTCGAGTGACCCGTCGACACTACTGTACGGCCGTCGACAAAATCCTTAACCATACTATTGTACCGTATGGATTCATTATCAGTTTTCAATTTAATTACAAATACTGCAATTTACTGATAGGCTATATTCGATTTTTATTAAAATTATCAATTTCTAGTAAAAAAAATTTTACTCCCTAGTAAAAGTGCCCTTGGAGTTAGTTGTCTTTACGTTTCTGATAGTACATTGATTAACATATTATTATCTCATTTGATTAACTGTATACGTACCTACGCTGTCCGAGCGATACGAATGAAGTGGTCCTGTAGTTGCGTTCGGTAGAGGGGAACGACGCTACTGCATGATCATCATTAATTTCTTTAACCCTGATTTTGTACCATATGCATTATTCCCAGATTTCCATTTATGTATACATACTATAAAGCGCTGTTATGATATTTCAGATTTCTTTTCAAAATTCCCAATTTTTCGCTTAAAAAATTGTATTTCTCAAGAAATGTGTCCTTGGAATTAGCTCAGTGTACGTATATGGCAAAATTTATTTAATTCCCAGTTATTCAATATTATTGTCTCTATACGTGCCTACGCTGCCAGAGCGGCACGACTGGAGTGGTCTTGTAGTTGCGAATGGTGTAAGAGAACGGCACTACTGGATAATCCTTGTTACTCTCCTTAACCTTGAATATGTCCCGTATTCATTTTTTCCATTTCTTCATTTATTTATACATACTGAAATTAACTGTTATTACATTATAGTCATTTTTCAAAGCTTTAATAGTGTATTATAAAAAATTGTATTTCTTAATAAAAGTGTCTTTGGAATTACTCGAACGCACGCAAGTGACACCCTTTTCTTAATGTTGCTGTTATTCTCTATTATTCCCTGTATGCGCACCTACGCTTCCGGAGCGACAGGGATGGGGTAGTCTTGTTGTTGCTTATGGCAGATCAAAGCGGCACCAGTGGATGATTTAGGTTAACTTCATCAACCATAATATTGTACTGCATGCATTCTTTCGTAGTTTTCTATTCATTTACTAATGCTGTAAATTACTATTATTATATTTTGAATTTTCTACGAAATTTTCAGTTTTTAGAATAAAAAATTTTTCTTCTTAGCAGAAGTGTCTGTGGAATTAGTTGAGTACACGCGTATGACATTTTTTTGATAAATTTATTGTTGTTTTATATGATTGCCTGTATGCGCATCTACGATTGCGGAGCGATAGGGCTGGAATTGCCCTGCTGTTGTGTACGGCTTTTCGGAGCGGCACTACTGGATCTTCGTCGATAATGCCTTTAACCCATAGAGTGAAATAGATGCATATATGCGTTTGGCGAAAGCCATCGGTGTGGACTACGGACACATATATGCGTTTTCTGTAAGTAACCGGCAGTGACTAAGGACGCAAATATACGATTGTCAATTTTTCCGAGCACCAATGCAGAAGTAATACGATACTCGATCGAATTGTGATTATAGTAGCAGTACAACATTTCACGATGGTGCTCTATATAATCTATTTCATTATTGTTTATTTGTGACACCCTGTTCACTCTCGCCGTTCATTTCCAAAGACTCCTCATCCTCAACCGATGACACAAATCATTAAATCTCTTTATTCCCATGGACCGAAGGACATCGACTAAGGGACGTTAATTTAATTGTTTATGACCAAGGGCACATAGTCCACCGATGCCACCACAGACACCTCTAAACCATAAATTCCTAGCAAACTCTCAATTAGCCCAAATCCTCCCGAACCTTTCCTTCCGCCAATAGACCAGACGTGCCACATCCGCCACCCACATGTACCCTTGAACTGCGCCATGCTGCCGATCCTTTTCTTCCATCACCAGACGTGGCACGTCCGCTACCAACATGTACCCATGATCAGCAGACCTCCGATTCTTAGGGCGACGATTTATATCTTTATTTCTAGCTTCCCCGAGACTCGGCATCTTGAATTTTCAAATTTATATAAAGTTTCCTTTCTTTGAAGCATACTGAAACTCAAGACACACCCTTTAAGCAGTCATACCACCAATGACAAAGGGAGACATCCACCACTCTTACGACAGGCCCACTAATTTCGCCCGCATCACGACATATAAAACACGCAACATCACACGAAATCAGCAGTTATACGCTATCGATAAAATTCTAACAACGATAACTACGAAACACACCTTTCAAAATGGTAAGTAATATTGAAGAATATGTTACAAGAGACGATAGCGAATTAGAAGAATACGATTGGGACGATTCGATGAACGATGTGTACCTTTTTGTTCTACCATCATCCGATAGTGCCGAATCGATCGAACAAAGAAGAATAAATAGGAAACGACCCAGAAGACTAAGTAGATTTTCTGAAGGTGAAAGTTCAGAAGTACCTGCAAATATCGAGACCTCTGATCAATCGCGAACATTATTGTGGTCAAAAACGAATTTAATGCCCTAACTACATATTTTTGATGACCAAAATGCAAGAGTAATAGAAAATCTGAACCCAGAACCAACACCTTCAGACGCCTTTCAAGTTTTCTTTTCGGAAGAATTAGTCGCTCGAATTACCGAGCAGACAAACAATTATTTCGAATGCGTACAACAGTGTACAGCATATAAAAAGAATTCCCGTTTGGCGGATTGGAAGGATGCTTCAGTCGCTGAAATGTACGTATCTTTATGAATTTCAATGCTAATGCCACGATCGAAGAAACTGTCTTTGAGAGAATATTGGTGTACAGACGAACTCTTGAAAAGAAATATTTTCCGCAAAATAATTGCGCGAGATCGATACATGGTATCACCACAAATGTTGCACTTCAACGATAATAATACAGCAAGTGACGATCCTTTAACAAAAATACGACCTGTGATAAATAAATTAAGATTTCCCTTTCGCAGACATTTTTACCCTACAAAAATCTATTCATCGACGAACGAGTTTTGCTGTACATGGGACGGTGTTATTTCAAACGGTATATACCATCCAAAAGAAGTAGGTTCGGAATTAAATTATTTTTCCTTGGTGACTGTGAAACTAATTATGTGTTGGACTTCATAATTTATAATAGGCAAAAAACAAACATTACTAGAAGTAACCCTGCCATTGGAATTTCTGGAGATGTTGTGAAGACGCTCCATCAGCCACATCTTAGAAAAGCCCAAACAGTAATTACGGACAGTTAGTATACGAGTCCACGTTTATATACCTTGTTACACAAAAACAGAACAAACGCGTTTGGATCCGTTCGTAAAAATAGAAAGGAAATTCCCCACATGGAAGGAAAGTGGAAGAGGGGAGAAATGTGCGTCCGATCAACTGACATTTTATTAGCAATGAAATGACATGATAAATAGGATGTTTCGAATTTGTCTCCTGCACACGCAGCTGCATTTATTGAAACTGGTAAGAAGGATTATCGTACAGGACTATACAAGAAGAAACCATCATGTATAGTAGACTATAGTTCCAAGATGGATACTGTAGATAGAGTTGACATGATACTGAGTACATTTAATTCCCTAAGAAAAACTATAATGTGGTACAAAAATTTATTTTTCCATTTGTTAGCTTAAATATATATAATGCACATATTTTATATAAAAAATCAAGTGCTTCGAAACAAAATTTTTGTGAATTTCATTTAGCGTTAGTAAGTGAAATTGTACGAAAGCATTCCCAACGTAGAAGCATAGTAGGAGGAGGAAAAAGAAGGTGTGAGGATTTGCCGTTTCGGTTAATTGATCGGCATTTTGCATCAAAAAGTGCTAATCGTCCCGGCACAACACAATTATCAAGAAGAAAATGTGTTGTTTGTGTGAAAAATAAGAGGAGAAGCGACACACGATACGAATGCAGAAAATGAGATGCCGGATTACGTATCGATAATTGTTTTGAGATTTTTCACACACAATTGAATTGTTATATTCTGTTATATTTACAAAATGTAGTTTTCTAAGTATTGTACTCTATTTTATTGACCAAGTTCCACTTCTTTGTAAATTTCAATGTTTGTAATAAAGAATAAATATTAAAATATAATGTTCATGAGTCATTTAGTCTTGTGCGAAGGAATTACCATATCTTATTATGATGTGCACTTTGATGAGACCGCTTTGAGTTTGCACTCAACAGAGTTCCGTCTAAAGAAAAAGTATTACGTCCACAGCGATCGCCAGCGCTGGCCGCACGCCGTCCCTACGGACGACATAGGCCGCGAGTATTCAGCATTCTAAGGGTTAACCTTGAATTTGTACCGTATGCATTTTTTCCGGTTTTTCCATTTATTTATACATACTTTAATTTTCTATTTTCTTCGCAATATTCAATTCATAGTTAAAAAATTGCGTTTCTTAGCAAAATGTCATTGGATATATTTGAGTGCACGTATGTGACATCGTATCGTTATACTTATTGCTCATCTATATGATTGTCAGAACACGTACCTATGCTACCGTACCGACTCCGCTGGAGTGGTCTGGTAGTTGAGCACGGCAGATCGAAGCGACAATACTGTAAGATTTTCTTTAACTACTATAACCTTGAATTTGTACCTTACGCATTTTTTCCGGTTTTCCGTTTATTTATATATATATATATATATATATATATATATTGTAATTTAACGTTATGATATTTTTGACTTTTCTCATAATTTTCAATTTTAATTTTAAAAAATTGAGTTTCCTAGTAAAAGTGTCTTTGGAATCATTTGTGTGTCGCTTATGACAATATTGTGTTGTATTCTTTGTTCTTTTATATGATTGCCTGTTTGTCCACCTTCGGTTCTCGAGCGACTGGATTGGACTTGTAGTTGCGTATGGCAGATCGGGGAGGCATAATGAATGGTCTTCGATAATTTCTTTAGGCATAACATTGTACTATATACATTCTTTCTCCGATTTCTATTTATTTATACAAACAGTAATTTTCTGTCATCATATTTCTGATGTTGTCAAAATTTCCAGATTTTAATTTCCAGAACTGAATTTTTTAGTAAAAGTGCCTGCTGAATTAATTGAGTTTACGCTTTTGACAATATTCCGTTGATTTTGTTCATGTATTATGTGACTGTTTGTACACGGGCATACGCCCTCCGAACGACACGACTGGAGTGTTACTGCAGTTGTGCACGGAAGATCGCTGCGGCACTATTTTGTGGTCTTCGTTAATTTCAATAAACTTAATATTGCACCGTATGCATTCTTTCGCAGTTTCATACTTTCTAGACAAATTCTGTAATTTATTGTTGTGCGGTACGAAACTGCAAGACTTCACCAGCCGTGTCACTCAAGCAGCGTCGGTATGAATACAGATAATTAGATAAGATAACAATAAGTATAACCAAATATCGCCATAAACGTACTTTCAACTCGTCCCAAAGACACTTTTACAATGAAAATACAATCTTTTAAACCAAAAACTGATAATTACGTAAATAATGGAAATATACACAGCAGTAAATTACAGAATGTTTAAATAAATGGAAAAATTGGAACAAAATGTGTATAACTCAAAATGATGGTAAAAGAATGTATCGCGGACCATCCAGTAGTGCAATCCCTTTCCGCCGTACACACATACAACACCACGCCAGACGTGTTGCTCGGAGAGCGGATGTACGCATACAATTATATAAAATAACAATACGTTCAACCAAAATAACGCCATAAACGTACTTTCAACTCGTCCCAAAGACACTTTTACAATGAAATACATCTTTTAAACTTAAAAACTGATAATTACGTAAATAATGGAAAATATCACAGCAGTAAATTACAGAATGTTTAAATAAATGGAAAAATTGAAACAAAATGTGTATAGCTCAAAATGATGGTCAAAGAATGTATCGCGGACCATCCAGTAGTGCAACTCCTTTCCGCCGTACACACATACAACACCACGCCAGACGTGTTGCTCGGAGAGCGGATGTACGCATACAATTATATAAAATAACAATACGTTCAACAAAATAACGCCATAAACGTACTTTCAACTCGTCCCAAAGACACTTTTACAATGAAATACAATTTTTTAAACCAAAGATTGACAATTTTGTAGAAAAAAGTACATAGCTTATCTGTAAATTACAGTATATGGAATTCAATAGATGGTTATGAAAATATTAATAGGGTACGGTATTAATGTTAAAAATATTAACAAAGTCCATAGAACACTGTGGCTCCGATCTAGCGAAGGCAACCAGCCAGATCCGCAGTGTCCTTCCGTTGCGTACGTACATATAGAGACCCTCGTATAAAATAATAATAAGTTGAACAAAATATTGTAATAATCGTCCAATCAACTAATACCAAAGGCACTTGTACTACGAAATAAAATTTTCTAAAATAGAATTTGAAAATTATGAAAAAAGATGATAATATCAAAATATTTCATTACAGTATGTATAAATAAATGGAAAACTGGGTAAATGCATGCGGTACAAAGTCAATGTTAAAGACGCTGTCGAAGACCATCAGTAGTGCAGCACCGATCTGGCGTATACAACTACAACACATCGCTGGTCGTGTTGCTCCGACAACGTAGGAACGTATACAGACAGTCAGATAAAATAACAGCAAGGTTAACAGAATAATGTTACAAACGTACAAGCAACTACATCCAAAGACACTTTTACTTAGGAGTCCTATTTTTTAAAGTAAGGATTGAAAATTTTGAAAACAATCGGAACTATCACAATAGTAAATGACCATATGTATAGGTAAATGGAGGACGTAAAAAAATGCATGCGGTACAATACCAAGGTTATAGAAATTAACAAAGATCATATAGTAGTGTCCCACCGATCTGCCGAGAGCATCTACAAAACATCACCAGTCGTGTCGCTCCGGAAGCGTAGGTACGTATACAGAGAATAATAGAGGAAGTCAATAAGTTTAAGAAAAGAGTGTCATATGCGTGCGTTCAATTAATTCCAAGGACACTTCTACTAAGGAACACAATTTTTTAATCTAAATTTCAATGGAAATCGAAATCACCGTAGCGGAAGATTATAGTACATATTAGTGTATGAAAAACTGGGAAGAATGCATAGGTTACAAAATCAAGGTTTGATGAAATTGTCGAAGACCATTCAGTAGTGCCACTCCGATCTGCCGTACGCAACTACAAGGCATCGCTTGTCGATTTGATCTGGCAGCGTGGGTACTTGTACAGGCAACCATATAGAATAACAATGAGTATGACAAAAGTATATCATAAACATGCAGTCACCTAATACCAGAGACACTTTTTACTATGAAATACTATCCTCTTAATCATAATTTGATAATTTTATAAAAATGGAAAATACTGTAACAGTAAATTACAGTATGTATAAATAAATGGAAAACTGAGAAGGAATTCATACGGTACAGTATCAAGGTTAAAGGATTAAAGGAAGACATCCAGTAGTGCCGCCGCGATCTGCGTCACGGTACTGTAAGACTTCGCCAGTCGTGCTGCTCCGGCAGTGTAGGTTCGTATACAATAATATAAAAGAACAACTAGCTTAACAGTGTATTGTCATTTACGTAAACTCATATAATTCCCAAGGCAGAGTTACATGAGAAATACAATTTTTTATATTCAAGACTGGATATTCTGACGAAAATGGGAAATATCATTCGAGTATATTGCAGTGATATAGAAATAAATAGAAAACAGCGAACGAATACGTGCAGTACAATATTACTGTTAAAGAAATTAGCAGTGACCATGCAATATGCCGCCCCGATCTACAGCACGCAACTACAATGCCATTCCAGCAATGTCGGTCCGGAAGCGTAGGTGCTCATACAGGCAATCATATGAAAGATTAATGAGGGTAACAAAATAATATGATAAACGTATACTCCACAAATTGCAAAGACACTTTTACTAAGACATACAACTTTTTCAAATAAAAAATCAATATTATGAAAAAAATCGAAATATAATAACATTAAATTACAGTACGTGTAAATAACTGAGAAAAGTGGGAAAAAATTCATACGGCTCAAAATCATTGTTAAAGAAAATAACAATCGCCATCCAGTAGTGCCACGTGGATCTACCGTACGCAACTATAAGACTTTCCCAGTAGTGTCGCTCCGGCAGAGTAGGTATGTATACGGAGAATCACATAAATTATCAATCTAATTAACAAAATATTGTCATAAACGTACACTCAAATAATAACAACGACACTTTTTGTAAGAGATACCATTTCCTAAAATAAGAATTGAAAACATAAAAGAAAATCGAAGATATAATAACAGTAAATTGCAATATTTGTAAATAAATAGAAAGCTGCGAAAGAATGCATACGGTACAATATCATGTTTAAACAAATTATCGAACTCCACACATTATGCCGCTCCGATATGGCATACGCTACTACAAGACCACTCCACCCTTGTCTCTGCGACAGAGTTGGTACGCATACAGGCAATCATATATAATAACAATAAGATTAACAAAGTATCGCCATACACGAACACTCTACTAATTCGTTGGCACGTTTCCCTAATAATACAGTCCTTAAAACTAAAAATTGGAAATTTTTAGAAAAACAGAAAGTATCATACGTGTAAAATACAGTATGCACAAATAAATGGAAAACTGGGAAAAGTTGCACGTGGTTCAATATCAAAGTTATAGAAACTAACGAAGATCACACAGTAGTGTCGCTCGATATTCCGAACGAAACTACAACGCCTCGTCAGTCGTGTTGCTCCGGCAGCGTGGGTACGGATACAGACAATCATATGAAACAACAAAGAATTTCACGAAATATTGTCATAAACGTACACATAACTAATTGCAATGAAACTCTTCCTAAAAAATACAATGCTTGTAATTAAGAAAATAGAATTCTGAAAATAATTGAAAGTATCCTTACAATAAGCTATAGTATGTAGAAATAAATAGATAACTGCAAAGGAATTCATACGATACAATACAAGGTTAAAGATAATGACGAAGATCATACACTAGTGCTGCACCGATCTACCGAACGCAACTACAAGATGACTCCAGTCGTGTCGCGTGTGAAGCATAGGTACGTATATATACAATCGTATAAAATAATAGCAAGAGTAACAGAATAATGTTATAAACGTACACTCAACTAATTCTAATGGCACTATTACTGAGAAATACAATTTTTTAAGTTAAAAATTGAAAATTATGAAAAAAATTAAAAATATCACAACAGTAAGTCTCAGTAAGTGAAAATAAAGGGAAAATTGGGAAAAAATGCATACGGTCAACATTATGGTTGAGGAAATTAGCGAAGAACATTCAGTAGTGTCGCACCGAACTAAGAACGCTACTACAAGACCACTCCAGCCGTGTCGACCCGGAAGCGCATGTATGTATAGAGACAATCCTATAACATAAACAAGAACATAGCAAAATATTGTCATAAACGCACACTCAGATGACTGCAATGCCACTTGAAGTAAGAAATACAATTTTTAAAACTAAAAATTGGAAATTTTAAAAAATATCGGAAATATCATTATAGTAAATTACAGTTCGAATACATAAATGGAGGACTGGGAAGAAATGCATACGGTACACAATAAAGGATAAAGAAAATAACGAGCATCACCCAGTAGTGCCACGTCGATCTGCCGTACGCAACTATAAGTCTTCCCCAGTAGTGTTGCTCCGGCAGAGTAGGTATGTGTACGGAGAATCACATAAATTATCAATGAAATTAACGAAATAATATCCTGAGCGTACACACAACTATTTCCAAAGACACTTAAACTAAGAAATCCAATTCTTTATCTAACAACGTAAAATTTCGAAGAAAATCGAAAATATCATTGCAGTAAATTGGAGTATGTGGAAGTAAATATGAACCTGCTGAAGAGTGCATGCAGTAGATAATCCGGGTTAAAGAAATTGACGAAGATCATGGAGTTGTGTCACTCCGTACTACCGAATGCAACTGCAATACCACTCCAGACGTGTCGCTCCGGAAGCGTAGGTACGTATACGGACGATCGTATAAAATAACAATACGTTTACCAAACTAATGTTATAAGCGTACACCCAAGTTATTCCAAAGTCACTCTTACTAAGAAATATAAATTTTTAAAACAAAAATTGAAAATTATGATAAAACACGATTACATCATAACAGTATGTAACAGTATGATTCAATAAATGGAAGACTGGGAAAAAATGCATACGGTAAAAATCAAGGTTATAGAAATTAATGAAAAACATCCAGTAGTGCCGCTTCGATCTGCCGAAAGCAGCTACAAGACCACTCCAGTTTGGTAACTCCAGAAGCGTAGGAACGTATACAGACAATCATTTAAAATAACAATCTTATCAGAATATTTTCATACACGTAACCTCAACTAATTTAACAGACACTTATGTCACGGAATAGAATTTTTTAAATTCCAACACCTAAATTTGGAGAAAGTAGAAAATATCATAACAGTACATTACAGAATGCATAAATAAATGGAAGACTGGTAAAAATGCAGAGGGCACAAAATCAGAGTTAAAGAAACTAACGAAGACCATACGCAAAGAGCCGCTCCGATCTACCGAACGCAATAACAAGACCACTCCAGTCTTGTGTTACGGAAGCGTGGAAACGTATACAAACACACATATGAAGTAACAATAAGTTTAACAAAATATTGTCATATACGTATAGTCTTACTAATACCAAAGATACTTTTATTAAGAATTACAAATCTATAAACGAAAAATTTATAACTTTGGAAAAATCGAACATACCATACCAGTAAATTACAGTATTTAAAATTGAATAGATAGCCATAATACAAAGGATACGGTACAATATTAAGGTTAAAGGTATTGCCAAAGGCGATGCACCAGTGAGGCTCCGATCAACCGATCGGAACTGAAAGACCACACCTGTCGTGACGATCCGGAAGCGTAGGTACGTAATCAGAATATCATATGAAACAACAACGAATTTAACAAAATATTGTCATAAACGTACACTCACCCAATTCAAAAGACACTTTTCTAAAAAGTACAAGTTTTGAAATTAAAAATTGGAAAATTTGAAAAACTCGAAAATATCATAACAGAAAATTACAGTATGTATAAGTATATGGAAGACTGGGAACAATGCATACGGTATTACATCAGGCTTAAAAAAATTAACAAAGACCAACCAGTCGCGCCGTTCCGACATGCCATACGCGACTACAAGACATCGACAGTTGTGTCGTTCCAGAAGCGTATGTTCCTATACAAACATTCTTATCGAATAACAATAAGCCTAACAAAATAATGTCACAATCGTACGCTCAACTAATTCTAAAGACACTTTTAATAAGAAATGCAAATTTTTAAAATAAATATTGAAAATTATGAAAAAGGCCAAAAATATCACAACAACAAATTGCAGTATGTATGAATAAGTGTAACTCGGGGAAAAGAGCATACGGCACCAAATCAATATTAATGAAATTAACGATGACCATCCAGTATGCCGCTCCGTCATGCCGTACGCAACTGCAAGACCTCGGCAGTACTGCCCGTCCTAGAGCGTAGGTTTGCTTTCAGGCAATAATATAAAATAAAGAAGTGTAGAATAAAAATAAGTTTAACAAATTAATGACATAAACATACAAACAAGTAATTCCAATGACACGTTTACAATGATACACAATCATTTAAACTTAAAATTGAAAATGTCGAAGAAAATCGAAAATATATTGA
Source organism: Lasioglossum baleicum (assembly GCF_051020765.1). Classification (NCBI taxonomy): domain Eukaryota; kingdom Metazoa; phylum Arthropoda; class Insecta; order Hymenoptera; family Halictidae; genus Lasioglossum; species Lasioglossum baleicum. The sequence goes on from NW_027469126.1 coordinate 378,007, forward strand.
GATTAAATGACAGCATGCGGAAATAAATGGAAAACTAGAAAGAAATGCATACGGTACGAAATTAAGATTGAATGCGTTATCGAAGAGAATCCATTAGTGCCATTCCGATCTGGCGTACACAAATACAAGACCTCGCAGGTTGTATCGCTCCTACGACGTATATACGTACAGAGACAATCATATAAATTGTCAACAAGCATAACAAAACATTGTCATACACGTACACTCAACTAATTAAAGAATACAATTTTTGAATTTAAAAACTCAAAATTATGAACAGAATCGGAAATTTATTAACAGATAGTTACAGTATATAGATATAAGTAGGAATCTGGGAAAGAATTATTACGGTATCATATTAAGGTTAAAGAAATTAACAGTGACCATAGAGTATTGTCGCTCCGGACTACCGAACGGTACTACAAACTCACTCCCGGCGTGTCGCTTCGGAAGCGACGGTACGGATAGTGGCAATTATATAAAATAACATACGAATTTCGCAAAACAGTGTCTCAAACGTACACTCTGCTAATTCGAAGGCACCTTTCCTGTAAAATACAATTTTTACAAGTAAAAATTGGAAATTTTGAAAATTATCGAAAACATCACAAGCGTAAGTTACAGTGTTTAGGACTAAAAGGATATCTGGGAAAAAATGACTCCGATACAAAATTAAGTTTATAGAAGCATGCGATGATCATCCAGTGGTGCCGCTTCGATCTGCAGCACGCAAATTGAAAACAGCGCCAGTGGTGTCACTCCGACAGCGTAGGCACGTATACAGACAATTATACAAAATAAAAATAAAGTCATAGAATAATGGCATAAACGTGCACTCAACTAATTCCAAAAATGCTTTCGATAAGATGTACAATTTTTTGAACTGAAAATTGGAAATTGTGAAAGAAATCTAATGTCATAACAATAAATTGCACTATGTAGAAATAAACAGAAAACGGTAAAAGAATACATACTGCACAATTTCAGGGTTAAAGAATTAAAGAAGATCATACTGTAACATCGATCCCATCGAGCATGCGCAACTGCAAATCCACTTCAGTCGTGTCGCTCCGGCAGCGTGGGTACGTATACATATAATCGTATAAAATAACAATCTTTTTAACAAAATATTGCCATAAACGAACACTCAACTAATTCCAAAGGCACTTTTGCTTAGAAATAGTCTTCTAATACAGTGGTTGAAAATTTTGCAAGAAATCGAAGATATCCGAACACTAAAATAGAGTGTGCATAAATAAATGAGGGGCTGGGAAGAAATGTATACCGTACAAAATGAAGGTTAATGAAATTAACGATGACCATCCACTACTGGCTCTCCGATATACCGAACGCAACAACGGGGGCACTCCAGCCGTGTGCCACCGGCAGCGTTAGACCACAGAGGTTCAATCATATAAAATGACGAAGAATTCGTGAATATATTGTCGTATATGTACACTGAACTAATTCCGATGTCACTTTTTCTAAAAAATAAAAATTTGAAAATTAAAATTCTGAAATTTTGACAGAAATGGAATTACAGTAAATCACAGTTCGTAGCTATAAATAAAAGACTGCGTTATAGTGCATACGATTCATGATCAACGTTAAAGAAATTACCAGCCGTGTCGCAGTTTGTTTCCATTTGTATATAAATACTGTAATTTACTGTTATGATATTTTAGATTTCTCTCCAAATTTTCAATTGGTAGTTAAAAAAAAATCGTATTTCTTATTAAAATAGACTTTTAGAATTAGTTGAGGGTACGATTATGACATTATTTCATTGAAGTTATTGTCATTTTACATGATTCTCTCCATGCGTACCTACGATACCATACGCGACATGACTGGAGTTTGCCTTGTAGTTGCGTTCGGTAGATGGGAACGACACTACTTGATGGTCTTCGGAAATTGCTATTGCCTTGATATTGTACCGTAAGCATTCTTCGTCAATCGTCCATTTATTTATACATTCTGTAATTTACAGCTATGATATTTTCGATTTTTTCATAATTTCCATTTTATATTTTAGAAATTTGTACTTCATAATAAAAGTGTCTTTTCAATTAGATAAGACTTCGTTTACGCCAATCTTTTGCTCAAGTTGTTGTTGTAATATATGATTGACTGAATACAAACCTACGTTTCTAGAGCAACTCGACTGGAGTGGTCCTTTAGTGGCATGTAGTATATCGGAACGGCACAACTGGATGGTCTTCGTTAATTTCTGTAACCATGATTTTGTACCGCATGCAATTTCCCCATTGTCCTATTTATTTATACTAGCTGTAACTTACTGTTATGATACTTTCCATTTTTCTAAAAATTTCCAATTTTTATATTTAGAAATTGTATTCTTTAGGTAACGTGCCTTCGAGATAGTAGTGCGTGCGTTTATGACAATATTATGTTAGACTCGATGGTATTTTATCTTATTGTCAGTATACGTAACTACGCTTCGGGAGCGACTCGACTGGCTAGGTTTGGTATTTGCTGACGGTAGATCGAATCCGCATACTGTATCGTCCTCGTTAATTTCTATAACCATAATATTGTACCGTATGCAGTTATTCCACGTTTTCTATTTAGTTATACATAATGAAATTTACTGTCAAGGAATATTCCACTTTTTCCATAAGTAGCAATTTTTTGTTCAAAAAATTTTATTTCTTAGTAAAAGTGTCTTTCGAATTAGACGAATGTACGTTTATGACGCTATTTCATTAAAATAAATCTTATTTTATATGATTGTCTATATACGTACCTACACTGTCGCAGCGACACCACTGTCGTGGTCTTGCAGTTTTGTACCGCAGAACGGAGCGGCACTACTGGATGGTCTTCGATAACATCTTCAAACTGTGACTTTGTAACATATGCATTTTCCCCAGTATTCCTTTTACTTATACATACAGTAATTTACTGTTATGATGGCTTCGATATCCATTAAAATTTTTCGTTTATAGTTTTAAAAAATTGTATTTCCTTGTGAAAGTGTGTTTGGAATAAGTTGAACGCACGCAAATGACACTCTATTGATAAACTTATTATTATTTTATATAATACGCCGTATGGGGCCCAACGCTTCCGGAGTGACACTGCTGGAGTGGCCTCGCCGTTGCTTACGGCAGGATGAAGCGGAATGCTGGATGGTCTTCGATAATTCCTTTCATCGTTATTTTAAACAGTATGCATTATTTCCCAATTTCTCCATTTATTTACTCATTCTGCTATTTACTGTTATGATATTTTATATTTCTTTAACAATTTTCATTTTTTATTATTTTCAATTGTATTTCGTAGTAAAACTGTCTATGGAAATAGTTTAGTGTTCGTTTATGACAGTATTTTGTCATTCTTACTATTATTTTATATGATTGACTGTTTAAGTACCTACGCCGCCATACCGACACGACTGGCTACGTCTGGTAGTTTCGCACGGCAATTCGGAGCGGCATGCTGGATGGTCATCGTTAATTTCTTTAACCTTAATATGATTCCGTGTGCATTCTTTCGCAGGTTTCGTCTTATTTAAAATAGGGTAATTTATTGATACGGTATTTTCGATTTTCATCAAAAATTTCAGTTTTTAGTTTAAATTATTGTATTTCTTAGTAGATGTGCTATTGGTATTAGATGAGTTTACATTGGCAACTTTATTTCGTTAAACTTGTTGTTATTTTATAATTGTCTCCATATGTACATACGCATCCGGAGTTACACGACTGTTGTGTTCATGCAGTTGCGTCCGGGAGATCGATGCGGCACAACCAGATGGACTTTGTTATTTTCTATAACTATATTTTTGTACCGAATTCATTATATCACAGTTTTCTATTTAATTATAAAATCTGTAATTTACTGTTGTGATATCTTAGATTTTCTACTGCCATTCCATTTTTTATTTCATAAATTTGTATTTCGTAGTAAACGTGCCTTTGGTATTAGTTGAGTGTACGTTAATGACTTTATTTTGTTTAAATTATTGTTAATGTGTAGGGTTGTCTGCAAACGCACCAACGCTGCTGGAGAAACACGCCTGTCTAGTTCCCGTAGTTGCGTACGGCACAACAGAGTGGTACTCCTGGATGGTCTTCCTTAATTTCTTTAGCCTTAACTTTGTACCGTATGCATTTTCTCAGGGGACCATATGTTTATGCATACTGTAATTTACCCGTATGATATTTTCGATTTTTCTCAAAGTTCACATATTTTATTTTAAAAATTGTTTCTTAGTAGAAATGCCGTTGGAATTTGTTGATTTCGCGTTTATGACATTATTTTGTTAAACTTACTGTTAATTTATACGATTGCCTCTATACCTACCTACGCTTAGGGAGCGATTCGACTGGAGTAGCCTTGTAATTGCATAGGGTCGATCGGACCGACACTATTATCTGATCTTCGTCAATCCCATTATGGTTTATATTGTACCATATGCATTCGTTCGCAGTTTTCTATTTATTTCTACATAGTGTAACTTACTGTTATTATATTTTGGATTTTTTTCATAATGTCCAATTTTTAATTTCAAAAATTGTATTTCTTAGGAGAAGTGCGTTTTGAACTAGATGAGTGTACGTTTATTACAGTATTTTGTTAAATTCTTGGTCAATTTACATGATTGCATCTATACGTACTTAAGCGCCGAGCGACACGAATGGAGTCTTCTTGCTGTTGCGTTTGCTACATCGGAACGACAGGTCTTGACGGTCTTTGTTAATTTCTTTAACCGTGACATTGTACTGTACGCGTTTTGTTCTATGCATCCATTTTTTTACGCATACTATAATTTACTGTTATGATATTTTCAATTGTTTTCAAAATAATGAATTTTTATAACAGAAAATTGTATTCCTCGGTAAAAGTGTCATTGGAATTAGTTGATTGTACGTTTCTTACACTTTTCTGTTAATCTGTTATCTTATATGATTGTCTGCATGCGTACCTCCGCTGTCGGTGCGACACGACTGGAAATGTCTTGTAATTGAGTACGGCAAATCGGAGCTTCAATAGTGGATGGTCTTCGCTAATTTCTTTAAACTTGACTGTGCACCGTAGATATTTCTTCCCAGTTCTCCATTCGTTAATACATACTGTAACTCACGGTTATGATATTTTGAATTTTTTTGAAAATTTCCAATTTTTATGTTCATAAATTGTACTCCATAAGAATATTGAATGGGTAGGGTGTTCATTTAAGACAATATTCTGTTAAATTCTTGGTTATTTCGTATGATTGTCTGTATGCGTTCCTACACTGACCGAGCAACACGTCAAAGTAGGTCTTGTTGCAGCGTTTGGTACATAGGAGCGATAATACTTTATGACCTTAGTTTATTTCCTTAACCATGATATTGCACTGCTGTCTTTTTTCGCAGTTTTCTATTTATGTTCATATACTGTTATTTACTGCATTGATATTTTTGATTTTTCAAAATTCCAAACATTGACTTCAAATATTGTATATCTTATGAGAAGTGTATCTGGAAATAGGTGAGTGTACGTTTTCTGCAATATTTTGCTACACATATTGATATTTTATACGGTTGTCTGTATACGTACATACGCTGCTGGAACGTCACGGCTGGACTGGACTTCGTTAATTTCTTAAAACACAATATTGTGTCGCATGCATTTTTTTGCAATTTTCTACTTATTAACAAATACTGTAATTTAGTGTTATCGTAATTGCATTTTCTTTTATAATTTCGTATTTTTATTTCATGAACTTGTATTTCGTAGTAAAGCTGTCTTTGGAAATTGTTGAGTGTGGGTTTATGACATTATTTTGTTAAACTTTTGGTGTTTTATATGATTGCTTGTATTTGTACAAACGCAGTTTGAGCAACATGACTGTAGACGTCTTGCAGTAGCGTACGGCAGAACGGAGCGGCACTACTGGATGGTCATCGTTAATTTCTTAAACCAGAATGTTCTACCGAATGCATTCTTTTGCAGTTTCCTATTAGTCTCGACAGACAGCAACTCTGCTGTTATGATGTGTTCAATTTTGTTCGAAGTTTTCAATTTATTTATTATAAAATTGTATATCCTAGTAAAAGCTACTTAGGAATAAGGTGAGTGAACGTTTATGACATACCTTTGTGAAACTTATTGTTGTTTTATATGATTGTCTGTATAGGTACCCATGATGCCGGAACGATACGACTGCAATAGTCTTGTAGTTGCGCTCGGCTGAAGCTCTTAGCCGCGTATTGGATGGTCTTCGTTAATTTCACTAACCATAATATTATGTTGCACACATTATTTCGCAGTCTCCGACTTCGTTTTTCATTCTGCGATTTACTGTGATGATATTTTCGATTTTCACCTAAGTTCCCAATTTTCAACTTCACAAATTTTATTTCGTAGTGAATGTGTCTTTGCAGTTAGTTGAGCGAACGTATATGATGATATTTTGTTAACCTTATTGGTATTTTATATGGTTGTCGGTATTCGAACCTATGGTTCTGGAGCGACACGACTGGCGACGTCTTGTAGTTGCGTACGGCAGATCTGAGTGGCACTACTCGATGGCCTTCGCTAATTTCATTAAGCTTGATTTTGTATGCTTGCATTTGCTCCATTTCTTCATTTATTTATACAAACTGTAATTTACTGCTCTGATATTTGCGACTTTTTACAAAATTGCGTTTTCTTAATCTTAAAAATTGTATTTTTTGGGAGAGTGAGTATGCAATCAGTTGGGTGTATGTTTATGACAATATTTGGCCTAGCTTCTTGTTAGTCTATATTCCTGTGTATATACGTTCCCACGCTGCCGGAGCTACACGAAGGGCGATGTCTTGTAGTTGCGTACAGCAAACTGGAGCGATACCACTGCACGAGTTTCGTTAACTTCTTTAACCATGATTTTGCACCGTATGCACATTTTCCACTGTTTTCCATTTCTCTGCAAATACTGTTACGTACTGTTATGACATTTTAAAATAATATTTAATGTTTATTTTAAAAAATTGTATTCCTTACTGAAAGTGTCATGGACGTTAGATAAGTGAACGCTAATGACATTATTTTGTTAAACTAATTGTTATTTTATATGACTCTCTGTGCACGAACCAACGCTGTTAGAGCGACTCGACTGGCGAGGTCTTGTAGTTGCGCACGGCCAACCTGGGCAACACTACAGTATTTTATAAATTTTATTTCTTAGTGTAGTATAAGTATCTTTGGAGATAGATGAATGTACGTTTATGGCATTAGTTTATTAAACTTATTTTTATTCTATGTGATCGTCAGTAAACGTACCTACGCTGTGGGACCGACAGGACTGACGTGGTCTGGTCGTTGCGTACGGCATATTGGAGCGGCATAGTGGATGGTCATCGTTAATTACAATAACATTGATTATATGCCGAATGCATTTTTTCCTGTGTTTCACTTATTTATACATACTGTAATTTACTGTTATGATATTTCCTATTTTTTTCAAAATTTTCAATCCTCATTTTAAAAAATTGTATTTCTCAGTAAAAGTGTCATTACAATTATTAGAGTGCACGTTTATATCTTTATTTTGCTAAACATAGTGTTATTTTATACGACTGTTTGAATACGTACCTACGCTTCGCCTGGACACTGCTGGAGTGAACTTGTAGTTGCATTCGGTAGGTGGCAACGACACTACTCGATGGTCTTTGTAAACTTCTTTAACCTTGACATTGTACCATAAGCAATTTTTTTCTTGTCATCTATTTATTTACGCATGCTGTGATTTACTGTTATGATATTTTCAATTTTTATTACAAAAATATTGTATTCCGTAGTAAATGTTTCTTTGGAATTGGTGTATTGTACGTTTCTTACATTATTATGTTAAACTTAGTGTTACTCTATACGAGGGTCTGTATACGTAACTACTTTTCCGGAGCGACCCGGTTATACTGGAATTGTATTTGTGTTCGGTAGATCGATGCGACACTACTGTATGATCTTCTTTAATTTCTTTAGCCATGGTAATGTAACGTATGCATTCCGTCTGAGTTCTCTATTTATTTCTATAGACTGTGATTTACAGTTACATATTTTCGATCTTTCCCAAATTTTCAATTCTTTGTATAAAGGATTGTATTTCTCAGTAAAAGTGTCATTACAATCATTAGAGTGTACGTTTATGACAATATTATGTTATAGTCTTTGTTATATTATGTCACTGACTTTATTGAAACCTACGCTGCCGCAACGACTCGACTGGAGTGTTATTGTAGTTGCGTACGGAAGATCAGGGCGACAATACTCTATGGTGGATGTAAATTTCATTAACCATAATATTGGGCCGTAACAATTCAATCTCAGTTATCTATTTATTTCTACATACTGTAACTGACAGTTTTGATATTTCCGATCTCTTTCACAATTTCCAGGTTTTAATTACAAAAATTGTATTTATGAGGAAACGTGTCCTTTGAATTAGGTGAGTGTACGTTTATGACAATATTTTGCTAAGCTTGTTCTTATGATTGGATGTATACGATCCTACGCTGTCGGAGCGAAACGACTGAACTGGTCTTGTAGTTGCGTACGGCAGATCGAAGTGCCATCGTTAATTTCTGTAACCACAATATTGCACAGCATGCATTCTTTCGCAATTTTCTATTTATTTATAAATAACGTAATTTACTGTTATGTTAATTGCGTTTTGTTTTTCATAATTTTTTATTCATATTTTATAAAATTATATTTCATAGTGCAACAGTCATTGGAAATTGTTGACTCTGTGATTATGACAATATTTATTCAATCTTGTCGTTATTTTCTAGGATTGTCTGTATACGTGCCTACGCTACCAGAACTGCGCCACTGGCGATATCTGGAAGCTTCATACGGCAGTTCGGAGTTACACTACTGGTTGATCTTCGTTAGTTTCGTTAACCTTGAATTTGTACTGCATATATTTTTACCTGGTCATGCATTTTTTTACGCATACTGTAATTTACTGTTACGATATTTTCGATTTTTCTCAAGGTTTCAAATTTCTAATTTCAAACATTGTATCCGAGATGGAAGGTGGCTTCGGGCTTAGTTGAGTGTACGATTATGATGGCGGCTTGTTAATGCTACTGTTATTTTGCACTATTGTGTGAATAGGTGTCTACGCTTCCGGATCAACACGAATGGAGTGGTCTTCCTGTTGCGTACGGCAGTGCCTGCGATCGTCCGTGCAGGAGGTGTGCTTGGTAGTGGCATACTATGACGGGGCAGGGGTAACGGCTACGGCCACCTGCTGGGACCGAGCGCAAAGCTGGCAGCTCCGCCTCCTCGTGGTCCCCGCTGGAAACGAGTTTCCCTGGGGTAGTGCGGCCCCGGGGACTCGGCTAAGTGATCTGCCGACCCGTATGGGTAGGTCCAACTTGTCCACGATCCGATGATGAGATTGCACACCTATACGGATCTAACATGATTGATATCTATATGAAGGAAGGCACATGAGAATTGTGGGCAGGGTTTTTCCAAGTCCCGCATGGTTCCTGAGGTAGTGGTGGACTTGATCGCAGCCAATACCATCTGGACGCGCAAGCCCGTATGAGACAAAGTCTCGAGGTACGGCGACGGACTCTACGGGCCACGAATTATACGCAACAATACTTGCTGCGTACGGCAGATCGGAGCGGCACTAGTGGACGATCTAGGTTAATATCATTAACCATAATATTGTACTGCTTGCATTTTTTCGCAGTTTTCTATTTATTTACAAATGCTGTAAATTACTATTATGATGTTTTCGATTTTCAACGAAACTTCCAATTTTTAGAATAAAAAATTTTGTTTCATCGCAAATGTGTCTTAGAAATTAGTTGAGAACATGAATATGACATTTTTTTGTTAAATATATTGTTATTTTATATGATTGCCTGTATGCGCTCCTACGTTTGCGGAGCGATAAGGCTGCAGTTGCCTTGCTGTTGCGTACGGCTGTTCGGAGCGGCACTACTGGTTGTTTTTTGATAATGCCTTTAACCCTTAGAGTGCTATGGACGCGTATATTCGTCTGGCGATAGGCATCGGTGTGGACTAAGGACGCATATATTCGTTTTCTGTAAGTAACCGGCAGTAACTAAGGACCCATATATACGATTGTCAATTCTTCCGAGCATCTATGCAGAAGTAATACGATTCGAATCCTGATACTCGATCGAATTGTGATCATGGTAGCGGTAAAACATTTCACGATGGTGCCCTATATACTCTATTTTTTAATCGTTTATTTGTGACACCCTGTTCACTCTCGCTATTCATTTCCAAAGACTTCTGATACTCAACCGACGTCACAAATCAATAAATCTCTTCATTCTCACGGACCGAAGGACATGGACTAAGGGACTTTAATTTAATTCTTCATGGCCGTTTGAGAGCATTGCCAATTGGAATAATGTTAAACACTTTACCGATGTCCTTAACGTCCGATAAGCAAACCCACCGTATCGAGAGTATAGCTACGTGTTTAGGGAAACACATTAGTATACAATTTAGTGGCGGCGCCTTGACTTCATGTATGAATTACAAGATCGAGGGTCAAACCGTTCAAGAACTTTACCGCACTCTGTGAGAGACGAACGGCTATGTCAATAGCTTCAGCCATCCTGCGATGCCGAGGGTCAAATCTGGTATTCCGGTAGTAAATCCGCTAAACAGTATTGGCAATAGATACTATCATTCAGTGTTCGAATAATAAGGTCGCGAGCTAAACCATTGTAGAATGATGCCCATTGATATAGTGTCAAACATTTGCCGAAGGCCGTAACTTCCTGGACCCTAACCCGTTGTAGGTTGTGTCCTGCTTATTGTTCATGAAAACAAATTAGTAGACATTCTTGCAAACGGAGACTTTGTTTTTAAGTATGACTAGCTAAATCAAGACTCAAGCCCTTGAAGAACGTTAACACCATTTTTAGAGTCGAACGGTTAAGTCAGTAGCGTCACCGATTCTGATATTCCAAGGGTTAAGCCAGGTATCGCTGCAGTATATCCGCTGAACAGTATAGGCAATACAAACCTTAATTCACTATTTCAAGATTAAAGTAGAGCGTGAAACCCTATGAGACCGTTACCAGTTGTGACAAAGTCAAACGTTTTACCAATTACATTACCTACCGGACAACCTATCCCGCAACAGCGAGTGTGTTTCATTGTGTATACGGAAACAAATTAGTATACATTGTAGTGACGGACACCTTAATTTCATGTATGAACTAGAAGATCGAATGTCAAACTATTCGAGTACGCTTCCACCTTCTTTGAGGGTCGAACGGCTACGTCAACAGCTTCACCTATCCAGTGATTCCGGGAGTCAGGCATGGAATTCCGGGAGTCAGGCACGGTATTCCGGGAATAAATCCCCTGTACAGCATAGGCATTATACACCCTAATTCACGGAACAAGTTTTAATGTACAGAGTGATACAGTTGTAGAACGTTACCTATTAGTATGCATTTAAAATTTTTGCCGGGTACCATACCATCCGAGAACCTAACCCGCTATAGGCAGTGTCTTGCTTAGTGTTCGCGGAAAAATATTAGTACATACTTTAGCTGAGGCACTCCTTGTTTTCGTGTTTCAGTAGCAGAATCGAAAGTCAAACCGTTCGAGAACGTAACCACCTCCTTAGAGAATGGCACAGATACATCAATATCTTCAACTGTCCTGTGATACCGAGAGTCAAACCAGTTATTCCGGGAGTATATCCGCTGGTCAGTATTGGCTATAGACACCTTAATTCGCGGCTTGATATTAAAGTAGTTTGCCAAACCGTTTGAGTCCGTTATCAATTGCTACAAACACAGACATTTTACCGAAGGCCATACATTCCGAGGAGCTGACTCGCTGCAGCGAGAGCGTAACTTCTTATTCTGGATATGAAATTAGTATACAATTCAGTGACGGGCTCCTTATGCTCGTGTATGAATTAGAATATCCAGGGTTTAAAACCGTTCGAGATCGTTTCCACCTTCTGTGAGAGTCGAAAGGCCAAGTCAGTCGCTTCAACAATCCTGTTCTTGCGGGAGTCAAACCAGGTATTCCGAGAGTACATCCGCTGAAGAGTATTGGAAATAGACTCTCTAATTCGCGATATAAATATTTTTGTACTGAGTCAAACCGCCAGAGGACATTATCAATTAAAATAAAGTAATTCTTTTTACCCAATACCGTACCTTCCTAGAACCTGTACCGCTGTAGCGAGTGCCTAGCTGAGTGTTCAGGGAATGAAATTAGTAGAAATTTTAGCAGACAGATAACTAATTTTCTTTTGTGAATAGAATAAGCGAGAGTCAAATCGTTCGAGAACGATCCCACCTTCTTTAAGAGTCCGGTGACTACGTCAATAACTTCACCTATCCTGCTATTCCGATAGGCAAACCAGGTATTCCGAGAGTCAATCAGCTTTACACTATTGGCAATGGAAACTTTAGCCCACGGTTTGAATCTTAAAGAACAGAGTCAAACATTTGTGGAACGATACATGTTGTTATAATGTCAAACGTTTTACCGGAAGCCTTGCCGTCGGCGAAACTATCCCGCCATATCGAGTGTATAACTTCGGGCTCTGGGAAAGAAATTACTATGGATTTCAGTGACGGGCACCTTAGCTTCACGTATCAATTAGAAGATAAAGGGTCATGCAGTTCGAGAACTATGCCACCATCTTTGAGATTAGAACGGCAAGGTCAATAGTTGCACCCATCTTGCGATTCCGAGAGTAAAACCGCGTATTCGTGGAGTAAATCCGCTTAACAGTACTGACAATAGAAACCTTATTCCATGGTTTGATTGTTAAAGCAGACCGTCAAACCATTGTAGTACGTTACCTATTGATATAAAGTTAAACACATTGCAGATAGCCTTACCTTCGTAGAAGCTAACCCGTCGCTTCGAAAGTATACCTTCGTGTTCAAAAATGCAAATTAGTAAACATTTCTGTGACGGGTGCCTTAATTTTATGCATGAATTAGAAGATCGAGGGTCAACCGGCCGAGAACGTTGCCTCCTTTTGTGAGAGATGAACGCCTAAGTCAACAGCTCAGAATATCCTGTGACTCCGAGAGTCAATCCATGCAATCCGTGAGTCAATAAACTGTACACTATTGGCAGTGGACACCTTAATTGACGGTTTGAATAGTAAGGTACAGAGTATATCCCTTGTAGAACGTTACCTATTGGTATAGCGTCAAACATGTCACCGACAGCCCTACCTTTGATGAAGTTAAGCCGCCGTATCAAGAGTATAACATTGCGAACAGAGAACGAAACTATACTCCATTTCACTTTTGGGCTCCTTATCTTCATGTATGAATTAAGATATCGATGGGCATATCGATCGAGAACGTTACCAACCTCTTTGAGAATAGGACAGCTTATTCGATAACATCACCTATCCAGTTATTCCGAGAGTCAAACCAGTCATTCCTGGAGTAAACCTGCTGAACAGTATTGGCAATAGACACCTTCATTCATGGTTTGAAAACGAAAGCATGCCGTCAAGCCGTTATAGAACATTACTTATATGTGTATGATGAGACTTCTTACAGAATGGCCTACCCTCCGAAAAACTGGCCAGCTGTGGCCAGAGTATATCACCATGTTTAGAGATTCGAACTAGTATACATTTTAGGGACGCGCACCATAATTTCATGCATGAATTAGACGGTGGAGGGTGAAACCGTTCGAGAACGAGGCCACCTTCTGTGAGAGATAAACGGATAAGTCAATAGCTTCACTCATCCTGTGATTCGGATAGTCAAAGCAAGTATTCCGGGAGCAAGTCCGCTGAAGATTATTGGCAATAGACTCCTTTGTTAACGCCATGAATATTGAAGCAGACCGCCGAAGAGTTATAGGACGTTACCTATTGGTATAGGGTCGAACATTATACCGGTAGACTTACCTTAGGAGAAGCCATCTCGCCGTTTCGAGGGTATAACATCGTGTTCAGAGAATGAAATTAGTCTTCATTTCAGTAGACGGGCGCCATAACTTCATGAATGAATTAAAAGATCGAGGGCCAAACCGTTTGAGAACGTAACTACCATCATTCAGGGTGGCACAGCTACGTGAATACCGTCAACTGTCATGTGATACCGAAAGGCAATCCGATTATTCCGGGGGTATATCCGCTGGTCAGTATTGGCAAAAAACACCTTAATTCACGGTATGATTATTAAAGGAAGCCGTCAAGCCGTTGTAGAACATTATCTATAAGGGTTAAACTTCGTACAGAATGTCTTACCTTCCGAAAAACTAACTCGTTGCATCGGGAGTATAATACCGTGTTCATAGATATGAACTATTATAAATTTTGGTGACGAGCACCATAATTTCATGTATGAACATGATGATCCAGAGTCAAACCGATGGAGAACGTTATCACCATTCTTGAATGTCGCACAGAGATAAGTCAATAGCGTCACATATTCTGTGATACCGAGAGGCACACCAAGTATTTCTGGAGAAAGGAAGCAGAACAGTTATACAATAGACACCATAATTCACGGTATGAATATTGAAGTAGAGGTTCAAGCCGACTGGGAACGTTACCAATTCGTATAAAGTCATTCCTTCCACCGAATACCGTACAGTACGAGAATATATCACGCTTTAGCGATTGCCGTGCTTAATGTTCACGGAAACAGATTAGTACACATTATTCTCACGGACATGTAATTTTCATGTATGAATAGCAAAATCGTCAGTCAAACGTTACAAGAACGATACCACCTTCTTAGAGGATCGAACGGCTAAGTCAATAGCTTCACCTGTCCTGTGATTCCTAGAGCCGAACGATGTATTCCTGGAGTAAATCCCCTAAATGATATTGGCAGTAGATACCCTAATTCACGGCATGAGTATTCACGAACGGAGACAAATCGTCGGAGAAAAATACCAATTGTTCTAAAGTCAATCTTTTTACTGATCACCTTACCCTCCAAGAACATGATCTGCTGTACAAAGTGTCTTGCCTTGTATTCACGGAAGCAAATTAGAAGACATTTTAGCAGGCGGACACCTTACCTTCATGTATGAACAGCAAGATCGAGAGCCAAACCGTTCGTGAACGTTATCGCCAACTTTTTGAGTGGCACAGCTAAGTCCAATAGCATCACCTCTCCTGTGATTCCGGGAGTCAAACCAGGTGTTCCAGGAGTAAACCCGCTGAACAGCATAGGCAGTAGACACTTTAATTAACATTCTGAAAATTAAGGTAGGAATCCAAACTGTCGGAAATAATTATCAATTGTTATAAAGTCTTCCTTTATACCGAATACCTTGCCTTCCAAGAACCAAACCCGCTGTAGGGAGTATCTTGCTTACTGTGCACGCCAAAACAAATCAGTAGACACTTTGGCAGAGGGACATAATATTTCTGTTTTCGTAGCAAAATGGAAAGACAAACTGTTGAAGAACGTTACCAGCTTCCTTGAGAGTCGCACAGCTACGTCAATAACTTCACCTATCCTGTGATTCCGTGTGACAAATCAGGTACCCGAGAGTAAATCCACTCAAGAGTGTTGGCAATAGACACATTAATTCGCCGTATGAATATTAATGTAGAGAGTCAAGCCGTAGAAGAGCATTAACAATTTGAATATGATCAGTCTTCATCCGGAAGGCCTTACCGTCCGAGATCCTAACCCGCTGTATCGAGAGTATTACTTCTTGTTTCGAGATGCAAATTAGATTTCATTTTAGTGACGGGCAAATCAATTTCATGTATGAATAAGAAGAGCTATAGTCAAACCGATCGAGAACGATACCCCCATATTTGAGTGCCGAACGGTTAAATAAAAAGCTTCACCTATCTTGATATTCCGCCAGTGAAACCAGGAATTACGAAGTCTATCTGCGGAAAATATTGGTAACTGACACCTTAGTTGACGGTTCGAATATTAAAGTAGAGCGTTAGACCGTTGTAGAACTTTATCTATTCCTATATAATCAAACTTTTTACCGGAGGACTCACCCCCCGTGTAGTACAACCCGCTGTATGGTGTGGCATAGATATTGTTTACGCAAACAAATTAGTAGACATTATAGCAGAAGAACAACTTATTTTCATGTACGAACAGAATTATCGAGAATCAAACCGTTCGAGAACGATCGCACCTTCTTGAGAGTCGATCGGCCAAGTCAACAGCTTCACCTACCCTGTTATTCCGAGAGTCAGACCATGAATTCAGAGAGTCTATCCGCTGAACAGTATTCGAAATAGACACCTCAGTCCACGTGTTGAATATCAAAATAGACCGGTACCACGTTTGAGACCGCAACAAATATTTACAAAAAAAGTCAAATGTCTTACCAAAGATCTCACCTTGCGCGAACCTCACCCGCGTCATTGAGAGTGTAACTTCTTGTTCGGAAAAAGAAATATGTAATCATTTCAGTACCGGGCGCCTTAATTTCATGTACGAATCAGAAGATTAAGGGTCAAACCTTTCGCGACCGTTACCTCCTTTCTTGAGTGTCGAACGGCTACGTCAACTGCTTTGCTTACCTTGTGATTCCGAAAGTCAAACCGCGTAATATGGGAGTAAATACGCTAAAGTGTATTGTCAATTGACACCTTAATTCCCGGTATGAATATTAGAGCAGGCCGTCAAGCCGCCGTGAATTATTACCTATTGGTGTATATTCAAACTTTTTGCAGAAAGCGGTACATTCTGCGAACCTTACCCGCCGTATCGAGAGTATAACTCCGAGTTCAGAGAAACACATTAGTATACAGTTTAGCGTCAGCCACATTAATTTCATGTATGTATTCGAAGATGGAGGGCAAACAGTTCGAGAGCATTATCCTCCACTTTGAGTCTCGAACGGCAAAGTCAATAGCTTCACCTACCCTGCCATTCTGAGCGTCAGACCTGGTGTTCTGGGAAAAAATACGCAGCAGAGTTTGGGCAATAGATACCATATATCACGGTATGAATAATAAAGTAGAGATTCAGGCAGTGGAAGATCGTTACGTATTGGTTTGGTGTCAAACATTACCACCTTCCTTGGGAGTCGAGCGGATTAGTCAGTAGCTACAATTATCATGCGATTCCGTGGCTCAGGCCAGGTATCCTGGAAGTCAATCCACTGTGCAGAATTACTAATGGACACGATCAACCACGGTATGAATAATAAAGTAATGCGTCAAACCTTTATAGAACATTACTTATTATCGTAATGTCAATATTTTTAGCAAGGCCTAACCATCCGAGAGCCAAACCCGGGGTATCCAGGGTATAACCACGTGTTTATAGAACAAAATTTGTATTCATCTTAGTGGCGGGCACCTTAATTTCGTGGATGAATAAGAAGATCGCGAGTCTATCCAGTCGTGAACGTTATCACCTTCTTTGAGGGACGCACTGCTATGTCGGTACCTTCATCGATCCTGTGATTCCGATAGTCACACTTGGTATACCGGCTTGACTCGGTACTTTAAAATTCATGACGTGAAGTAGTGTGACTAACAACAATACTGTACAGCGGATTTTCTCCCGGAATACAAGGTTTCATTTTCGGAATCGCAGGATGTCTGAAGGTATTGACTTAGTGTCTCGTCTCCCAAACAAGGTGATAACGTTCTTTATCGATTTGACACATTACCTTCTAATTCGCACATGAAGTTCAGGTCACCGTCATGAAAGTGCATGCCAATTCTTTTCTCTGGACAAGAAGTTATACTCTCGATACAGCGGGTTAGGTCCGCGGAAGGTAGGGCCTTCGATAAAAAGTTTGTCTCAATACCTATGGGTAACGCTGTACAACGGTTTCACCCGATAGTTTAGTATTTATACCGTGGACCAGGGTGTCCATTTCCAATACCGTACAGCGGATATACCACTGGAAGGCCTTGTTTGACTCTTGGAATCATATAATATGAGAAGGTACTGATTTAGCCGTTCATCTCTGAAAGAAGGAGGTAACGATCTCGAAACATTTGACACTCGATCTTCTAATGCATACATGAAGTTAAGGTGCCAGTCACACAAATGGAGACTAATTTCATTCTCTGCATACGATGTTACACTCCGGAAACGGCGAGTTTGCTCTCCATGGGTTAGGCCATCGGTAAAGTGTTAGACTTTATACCAATCGGTAACGCTCTCAGACGCTTTGACGCTCTACTTTTATATTTAAACAGTGAATTAACGTGTCAATTGCCAATAATCTTCAGCGGACTTACTCTCGGAGTGTCTGGTTTAACTTTCGGAATCATAGGATATGTGAAGCTATTGACTTAGCTACTCGTGACTCATGGAATGTGGTAACTTAATCGCACGGTTTGAACCTCGATCTTCTAATTCATAATGAAACTAAGGTCACCGTCACTTAGAGATTTGCTAATGTCTTTCCCTAAACACGTAGCTATACTCTCTATTCATCGGATTTGTGATTCGAAGGGTAAGGCCTTCAGTATAACTTTAGTATGACTTCATACCAAACGGTATCTATCTCAAAATTGTTGGCTCTCGAATTTAACTTCAAACCGTGAATTGAGCTGTCTTTTTCCAGGACTGTACAGTGCATTTAATTCCGTAATACCTGGTTTGGCTCTAGGAATCACAGGATAGGTGATCCCATTGACTTAGGCGTTCGAATCTCAAAGAGGGCGGTAACGTTCTCGAAATGTTTGACCCTCGACAGTCTAATTCAGACAGGGAATTATAGTGCCCGTCACTAAAATGTATACCAATTCGTCCGACATAACAGCATGATATACTCCCGATGCTGAGGGTTAGTTCTTCCGACGGTTTGGTACTCCAGTAAAGCGTTTGGATTTACACAGATTGGTAACGCTCACAAACAGTTTGGAGCTCTACTTTAGTATTGAAACCGTGAGTTAAGGTGTCAATTGCCAATACTGTTCAGTGTATTTGCTCACGGAATACCTGATTTGACTATAGGAATCACAGGGTATGTGAAGCTATTGACTTAGCCGTTCGTCTCTCTTAGTAGGTGGTAACATTCCCGAAAGATTTGACTCTCGACCTTCTCATTCATGCATGAAATAAAGGGATCCGGTACTAAAATGTAAACTAATTTTCTTCCCTATATACGAAGTTATTCTGTCGTTACAGCGGGTTAGTTTCTCGGAAGGTACGGCCTTCCGTGAAAAGTTTAATGATATACGAAATGTTAAATTGTACAACGGTTGGACAGTGAACTTTCATAATTATACCATGAAATAGGGAGTCTAGTGACCATACTGAACAACAGATTTACTCGCGGAATACCTGATATGGCTCTCGGAATCGCAGGATAGGTGAATCGAATGACTAAGCTGTTCGTCTCTCAAAGAGAGTTGTAACGTTCTGGAACACTTTGCCTTTACGTCTTCTAATCCAAACATGGAATTGAGGTGCCTGTCGTTATATGTAATGTAATGTGCTTCTCTCTGAGCTCAAGGTTATACTCGCGATACGGCGGGTTTGGTTCACAGTAGATAAGGCTTTCTGTAAAAATTAGACTCTACAACATTAGGGAAAGTTCTACGATGGTTTGGCGCCTTACCTTAATGCTCAAGTTATCTGAATTAAGCGTCCATTCCCAGTAGTGTTCAGCGGATTGAATCTCGGATTATCTTGTCTAACATTCAGAGACACAGGATATGTGTAGTTATTGATCTAGTAGTCCAAAGTAGGTGGTAACGATTTGGAACGGTTTGACGCTCCTTCTTCTAATTCGTACATGAAATTAAGGCGTTCATCTCTAAAATGTATACTAACATGTTTCCTTGGACACGAAATTATGATCTCCATTTTGCGCATTACGTTTTCGGATAGTAAGGCCTTCGGTAAAAAGAGTAACTCTATACGGATTGATAATGATCTCCGACAGTTTGACTCGCTACTTTAATGTACGTACCGTGAAATATGGTGTCAATTGCCTATGTAATTTAGCGGATTTACTCCCGTAATGACTTGTTTGCATTTCGGAATCACAGGATATGTGCTGATATTGCCTTAGCAGTTCGACTCCAAACGAAGGTGGTAACGATGTTGAACGGAGTAACTTTCGATTTTCTTATTCATGCATGAAGATAAGGGTCGAGACACTGAAATGAAGACCGATTTCTTTCCCTGAATGCAAAGTTGAATTCTCGAAACAGCGGCTTAGTTTTTCGGATGGTAAGTTCGTCGTTAAAACGATGTAAGACCCTCAATATAGCGGGTTAGCTTCTTGGAAGAAATGGCCTACGGTAAAACGATAGACTGTATATGAATGGGTACAGTCCTACAACGGCTTGACGTCCTGCTTTAATATGCGAAACGTGAATGATGGTATGGCAGATCGAGCAGCACCATTGTATGGTCTCCGTTAATTTCTTAAGACATGAGCTTGAACCGCACGCAATTCTTTCTCGTTTTTATATTCATATACAAATACTGCAATTTACTGTTATGGTGATTACAATCGTTTCGAAATTGTCAATTGTTAGTTGAAAAAATTGTATTTCTGAATACAAGTGTCTTTGGAAATAGTTCGTTGCACGTTTGTGACATTATTTGATTAAACGTATTGCTATTTTATATGATTGTCTGTATACGGACCTATGCTGTTAGAGCGACACTACTGGCGAGGTCTTGTAGTAGCGTACGGCTGAACGGAGCAGAAATACTGTATGGACGTCTTCAATTCCCTTTACGTTGATTTTGTACCGCTTGCATTATTTATAAGTTCTCCACTTATTTATACATGCTGTAATTTTCTGATATGATATTTTAGGTTTATGTCAAAAGTTTCTATTTTTATTTTAAAAAAATTGTATTTCTTAGGAAAGGTGTCGTTGGAATTAGATGAGTGTACGTTTATGACATTATTTTGTTAAAGATGGTGTTATTTTATATAATTGTCAGTATGCGTACATACGAAGTTAGAGCAACACGACCGGCAAGTTCTTCTAGTTGTGTACGGCGAAACGGAGCGGCAGTGCTTGGTGGTCTTTGATATTTTGTTTAACCATCATTTTGTAACGCATGAATTTTTTCTCAGTTCCCATTTACTTATACTTAGAAATTTACTGATATGGTATTTTCGATCACTTTCAAAATTCCCAATATTTAATTTCAATCGTTATATTTTTTGGAAAACGTGTCATTGGAATTAGTTAAGTGTACCTTTATACCGATATCTTGTTGAATTTGTTGTATTATATGATTTTCTGTACACGTACATACGCTGTCCAAGCGGCGCGACTTGCGAGGTCTAATAGTTGTAGACGGCAAAAGGAGCGGCCCTACTAGATGGCCTTTGTTAATTCCATTAACTTTGTTTTTGTACCGTATGCAATTTTTGCCAGTTTTCCATTTATTTATACATACTGTAATTTACTGCTATGATATTTTCAATGTTTACCGTGTTTCTCAATTTTTAGTTAAAGAATTGTATTTCTTAATAAAAGTGTGTATCAACTCCGTTGAGTCAACGTCAATGACAATAGTTTTTTAAACTTATTGTTGTTTTATATGATTGTTTCTGTAGGTACCTACGCTTCCAGTGCGACACGACTGGTGTGGCATCGTAGCTGTGTTCGGTAGATATGAACGACGCTACTGTATGGTATTTCTTTATCCTTGATTTTGTCCCGTATGCATTTGTTTCAGTTTTCCATTTACTTATACATACTGTAATTTACTGTTATGATATTTCCCATCTTCGTCATAATTAGCAGTTTTTAGTTTAAAATATTCTATACCTTAGTAAGCTGGTACAAAGAGTTGACTGTACGTTTATGAAAATATTTCGATAAGCTTGTTGTTATTTTATATGATAATCCGTTAATGTACCTACGTTTCCGGAGTGACGCGGCTGGACTGGTCTTGCAGGTGCGGGCGACAGATCGGAATGACAATACTGGATGGCACTCGATAATGTTTTTAACCTTGAAATTGTACAGTAAGAATTTTTTAACAGTTTTTCGTTTACTTGTACATAATGTAAGTTACTAAAATGATATTTTCACTTATCTTGAAAAATACAATTTCTGAAATTAAAAAATGGAGGATTTGAATAAAATCGGAAATATCATAACAGTAGATAGCAGAATGTAGAAATAAATAGTGAATATCGAAAGAATGTATTCGGCACAATACCAAGGTTATAGAAATTAACGAAGATAATACCGTAGTGTCGGTCCTATATGCCGTACGCAGCTGCAAGACCATAAGAGGCGTGCCGCTCCGGAAGCGTATGTACGTATAATGGCAATTATGTAAAATAAAAATATGCTTTATCATAATATTAGCATGACCGTACACTCGACTAATTCCAAAGACACTTTTACTATGGAATAAAATTTTGCAGACTTTAAATTGAGATTTTGTAAAATCGACGATATCATAACAGTATATTAGAGCATGTTGAATTAAATAGAAAACTGCGAATGAATTCTTAAGTTTTAATATTGAGGATAATGAAACTATTAATGTGCATATCGTATTGCCGCTCCGCTCTACCGAACGCAACTGCAAGCCTACTTCAGACGTGTCGCTCCGGACGAGATGGTACGAATGCAGACAGTCATATAACATAACAATGTGTTTAACAAAATATTGTCAAAAACGTAAACTCAGCTAATAACAAATACACTTTTACTAAGGAATACAATTTCTTAAACTGAAAGTCAAATTGTATATATAAATGGAAAACTGGGATGAAATGCATATGGCACAACATCAAAGTAATAGAAATTAGTGAAGATCGTTCAGTCGTGTCCTCCGATCTGCCGAATGCAACTACAAGACCACTCCAGCCGTATCGCTCCGGACGCGTAGGTACGAATACAGACAATCATATAAAGTAAGAATGTGCTTTAGAAGATATTGTCATAAACGTACACTCAAATAATTCCAAAGACACTTTTCCATAAAATAAAATTTCCCATATTAAAAATTGGACATTATGAGGAAAATCGAAAATACTAGAGCAGTTAATCGCAGTATGTATAAATAAATGCATCATTGCGAAAGAACGCATGCGGTACAATATGAAGGTTAAAGAAACTAGCGGAGATCATACAGTAGTGCCGCTTCGATCTACAGAAAGCAACTACAAGGCTAAATCCAGACGTGTTGCGCATGGCAGCGTAGGTGCGTATAGAGCCAATCATTTAAAATGACATTATGCTTAACAACATAATGTAATAAACGTACACTCGCATAATATCAAAGGCGCTTTTACTGAGAAATACTATTTTTTACACTTGAAACTGAAACTTATGAATCAAAATCAAAAATATCAAAACAGTAAATTACAGTGTGTTGAAATAAATAGAAATCTGCGAATGAATACAAACGGTACAATACTATGTTTAAGGAAATTAACAAAGACCATATACTAGCGTCGCTCCTATCTTGTGAATGCAATTACAACATAATTCCAGCCGTGTCGCTAAGGGAGCGCAGGTACGATTAAAGGCAATCAACATAAAATGACAATAAATTTACTAAAATAATGTCATAAACGTGAACGAAACTAATACGAGGGACACTTTTAATAACAAATATATTTGATGAAATTAAAAACTGGAAATTATGAAACAAAAACGAAAATATCATATCAGAAAGTTACAGTATGTAGAAACAAATAGAAAACTGCTGATGAATTCAAACGGTACAATATTCTGGATAACGAAACTAACAATGCCCATAAAGTGTCGTCGCTCCGCTCCACCGAGCGCAACAACCAGACCACGGCAGTCGTGCCGCTCCGGCAGCGCTGGTACATATGCAGCCAGTCACATAAAATAACAACAAGTTTGCCAATACGACGTCATGAACGTACACTTCGCTAATTCCAAAGACACTTTTACTAAAAAAATACGAAGGTACCGATACTGATAATCATATAATATCAAATTAATTTTAACAAAAAAATGTCATAAACGTATACTCAACCAATTCCATAGACACTTCTCCTATAAAAATACATTTCCTGATATTATAGAATTGAACTTTTAAACAAAGTCGAAAATATCATTCCAGTAAATTACAGTATGTACAGATAAACAGTAAACTGCTGGCAAATGCATATGGTACAATATCAAGGTCAATGAAATCAACCAATATCATACAGTAGTGTTGCTCCTGTCTTCTTAGGTCTGCGACTTTCAAAGTTGGTGATAACTTCCTCGAACGGTTTGACTCTCGATTTTGTAATTCTTACGTGAAATAACGGTTCTCGTCACTAAAATGTATACTAGTTCGCACCCCTGAACATGGTGATATACTCCCGATACAGCGAGTTAGTCTTTCGTAGGGGAAGGCATTCTGTAACAAGTTTGACCCCACACCTACAGGTAATACTCTACAACGGCTTGACGGCCTGCTTTTAATATTGGAACGGTGAATTAAGGTGTCTATTGCCAATACTGTTCAACGGTTTTACTCCTGGTATAGCTGTTCGATTCTCGAAATCACAGGATATGTGATGCTACTGACTTAGCCGTTCGTCTCTCACAGAAGGTGGTAACGTTCTTGAAAGGTTTGACATTCTACCTTCGAATGCACGCATGTAGATAATGTGCCCGTCACTGAAATGGAGACCAATTTCTTTATCTGGACACAAACTGTAATATAATGTTATGATATTTTCGGTCTTTTTTTTAAATTTCAAGTTTTTAATTTCAGAACATGTATCGTACATGAATAGTGTCTTTGTAATTAGTTGAGCATACGATTGTGACAATATTTTGTTAAACACATTGTTATGTTATATGACTGTCTGCATTCGTATCATCTCCTCCGGAACGAAACGTCCGAAGTGGGCTTGCAGTTCCGTTCGGTAGATCAAAGCGACCTTACTGTACGGTTTTCGTTAATTCCTCTTATCTTATTATTTTGCCGTATGCTTTTTCCCCATTTTTCCCTTTAGTTATACATACTGTAATTAACTTTTATGATATTACCGATTTTATTCAAAATTTCCAAATTTGGGATTAAAAGATTGTATTTCTTAGTCACAGCGTCTTTGTACTTAGTTCAGTGTGCTCGTATGACGCTATGTTGTTAAACATATTGTTATTTTATATGACTGTCTATGTACGTACCTGCGCTTCCGGAGCAACACGGCTGGAGTGGCATTGCTGTTGCGTACCGCAGAATGAAGCGGCACTACTGCATGGTCTTTGTCAATTTCTTTAACCTCGATTTTGTACAATATGCAGTCTTCCCCTGTTTTCAATTTATTTATGGATACTATTATATTGTGATACGATAATTCAATTTTTTTTGAAATATTCAGTTTTTATTTTAAGAAATTTTATTTCTTAGTAAACGTATAGGTGGAATTAGTTGAGTGTTCATATATGACCATCTTTTGGTAAAATATAGTTATTTCAAATGATTGTCAGTATACGTACCGACCCTGCCAGCGCGTCACGACTGGCGAAGACATGTAGTTGTGTACGGCAGAAAGGAGCAACAATACTGGATGGTCTTTTTAAATTTCTTTAACCTTGATTACGTAATGTATGCAACTTTTCCCAGCTATACGTTTATTTATACAATCTGATATTTACCGTTCTGATGATTTCGATTTTTTTCCAAATTTTCAGATTATAGTTCAAAATAATTGTATTTCTCGGTAAATATGTCTCTGGAATCAATTGAGTGTACATTTCAGATATTATTCAGTTATGGTTACCGGTATTTAATACGACTGTCTGTATACGTACCCACACCACGCTTGCGACACCGCTGGAGTGATCTTGCAGTTGCATTCGGAAGATGGGAATGGAACTACTGGATGGCCTTTGTAAATTTCATTAACCTTGACGTTGTACCGTTTGCATTGTTTCGCAGTTTTCTAGTTATTTCTGCATACTGTACTTACTGTTTTCATATTTTCTACTTTTTCTTTCAAAATTTTCTATTTTTATCATGAAAAATTGTATTTTTCCGTAAAAGTGATTCTGGAGTTTGTTGAGTGTGCGTTTATGACATTAGTTTGCTAACGTCTTTGTCATTCTAAATGATTGACTCTATGCACACTTACTGTGTCACGAGCGACACGGCGGGAGAGGTTTTGTAGTTGCGTTCTGTATATCGGGGCAGCAGTACCCGATGGGTATCACTAATTTCTTTAAACCTGATGATGTGCCGTATGCATTTTGTCCCTGTTTTCCATTTACTTATGCATATTGTAATTTACTGCTGCGATATATTAGATTTTTTTCAAAATTCCCAATTTTCAGTTTTCAGTAATTGTATTTCTTTGCAAAAGTGCCTTTGGAATTAGTTAAGTGTACGCTTATGACACTGTTTTGTTAACCTTATAGTTACTTTATACGGTTGTCCGTATGCGCACCTACGCTTCCGAAGTGTCGTGGCTGGAGTGATCTTGTAGTTGCGTATGGCTGGACGGAGCGACATACTGGATGGTCTTGGTTAATTCCTTGAAACTTTATTTTAAACCGCATGCACTATTTCCCAATTTTTCCATTTATTTACACATTCTGCGATTTAGTATTATGTTATTTTCGATTTCTTCTCATAATTTTCATTTTTTATTATTTGAAATTGTTTTTCATAGTACAGCTGCCTACGGAAATTGTTGAGTGTACGTTGATGACAATATTTTGCCATTCTTATTCTTATGTTATATGATTGTCTGTATACGTACGAACGACTAGGGAGCGACACTGCTGTAGTGGTCTTGCAGTTGCGTACGACATAACGGAGCAGCACAACTGAATGATCTTCGTTAAGTTCACTAAGCTTGATTATATACCGTAAGCATTCTTACGCAGTCTTCTATTTATTACTATACACTGTAACTTACTGTTAATATATAATCGATTCTCTTCAAAATTGTCAAATTTTTTATTACAAAAATTTTATCTTTTACGAAAAATGTCTTTTGAATTAGAATTATTTCAATTTTGAATTACGCTTCCGAGAGTACACGACTGGAGTGGTCTTGTAGTTGCGATAAGTAGAACGGGCGACATCACTCTCTGGTCTTTGTTAATTTCAATAACCATGATATTGTACCGTTTTCATGCTTTCGCAATTTTCTATTTATTTCCCATACTGCAGTTAACTGTTGTGACATTTTCGATTCCTCTCAAAATTTTTAACTATTAATTTAAATAATTGTATTTCATAGTATTAGTGTCTTCGGAATTAAATGAGTGTACGCTTATAACAATATTATGTTATATTCCTTGTTATTTTGAATGATTGATGGCATACGTTCTTACCCTGCCAGAGAGACACGTCTGGCGAAGTCTTGTAGTTTCGCGCGACAGATCGGTTGGGAGTACTGGATGGCCTTTGTTAATTTCTTTATCCTTAATATTGTACCGTGTGCATTATTTCTCTGTATTCCGTTTATGTCTACATACTGTAATTTACTGCTATGATATATCCAATTCTTTTCTAAATTATCAACTTTCGGATAAAAAAATTTTATTTATCAGTGAAATTGTCCATGGAATTAGTCGAGAGTATGTATATGTCAATATTGTGATGAAACATACTTATATTTTACATAATTTTCTTTATACGTACATACGCTTCCCGAGCGACGCGCATGTGATGGTCTTGTAGGTGGGTTCGCCATATCGGACTGAAGCTATGGTATTATCATCGTTAATATCTCTAACCTGGATATTGTGCCGAATGCATTCTTTCCACATTCACTATTTATTTCTACATTCTGTGATCAATCATACTGTCATAATACTTCTGATTTTATTCAAACCCTCCAATATATCATTTCAGAAATTGTATTTTTTAGGTGAAGTGAAAATATCATTGCACTAACTTACAGTATGTACACATAAGTGAAAAATTGGGAGAAATTCATACTGTACAATATCCAGGATAAAAAAATTAGCGAAGACAATCCAGTAGTGTCGCTCTGTTCTGTCGTACGCAAATACAAGACGTCGCCAGTCGTGTCGCACAAACGGCGTGGGTACGTAGACAGACAATCATACAAAATAACAATAAGTTGAACAAAATGATGTCATACGGGTACACTGAACTAATTCCAAAGTCACTTTTCCCAAGAAGTGCAATTTTCTAAGATAAAGATTGAAAATTTTGAAGAAAGATCGAAAATATCATAAGAGTAAATTACAGAATGTAAATAAATGGGAAACTGCGGAAATGCTCATACGGTACAAAATCAAGGCTACAGAAATAAACGGAGACCATTCAGTAGTGCCTATCCGTTCTGCTGTACCCAACTACAATACCTCATTAGCCGTGTTGCTCCGATAGTGAAGGTACGTATAGAAACAGTCATATAAAATGCCAATAAGTTTAACAAATTACCGACATATACATACGCTCATCTAATTCCAAAGACTCTTTTGCTAAGAAATACAATTTCCTAAAATAGAGGTTAACAATTTTGAAAAAAGTTGAACAAGATCAGTGTCCAAGAAATTAACGTGGATCACGCAGTAGGCTCGTCCGATCAGACCGTAAGCAACTGCATGACTTCGCCAATCGTGTCGCTCAAACAGAGTAGGTACTCAAAGAGACAATGTACAAAGAAATAATTCCAAAGAAACTTTTATTTGGAAATACAATGTTTCAAATTAAAGATTGGAAATTTTTATGAAAATACTAAATATCATAACAATAAACTGCAGTATGTAGAAATGAGTAGAAAATAGCGAATGAATGCGTACGATACAAGATTAAGGTTGAAGAGACTAACGATGACCATACACAAATACAACAGCTCTACAGTCGTATCGTACCGGCAGCGAATGTTCGTGTACGGATAATCATATAATACATAAAAAATTCAACAATATATCGTCATAGACGTAAACTCACATGATTCCATAGAAAATTTTACTAAAAGATACAATTTATGAAATTAAAAATAGGTTATTTTGAAAAAAAAATGAAAAGAACAAAATTGTATGTTACAGTATGTAGAAATAAATAAAAAGCTGCGAAAGAATGCATGCGGTACAAAATCAAGGTTAAAGAAATTAACAAACATCATCCAGTAACGCCGGACCGTGCTGCCCTAAGCAATTACAAGACCTGGCCATTAGTGCCGCTCCGACAACGTAGGTACGTACACGGGCAATCATATACAATCACAATAAGTCTATCAATATAATGACATAAAAGTACACTTAACAAACACCATAGATACTTTTACTAAGAAACACAAACAATTATAGAAAAAATTGATTCTTTAAAAAAAAAATCGGAAATTTCATAACAGAAAATTAAAACATGTATAAATTTATTGAAAACTGGGAAAAAATGCATACGGTACAATATCAGCGCAGTAGAAACTTCCGTCGACCATTAAGTAGTGTCGCTCCCATCTACGGAACGCAACTGCAAGGCGACTCCAGTCGTGTCGTACCAGCAGCGAAGGTACATATGGAGACAGTCATGTAGAATAACAAGGAATATAACAAAATATTGTCACAAACGTATGCTCAACTAATTCCAAAGGCACTTTTCATGTACGATACAGTTTCTGAAATTAAAGATTTGGAATTTTGAAAAAAATCTTAAATATCGTAACAGTATGTTACAGTATGTCGAAATAAATAGGAAACAGCGAAAGTGTACATACGGTACAATATCAAAGCTAAAGAAATTAACCAATACCATATAGTAGTCTCGCGCTTATTTACCGTACGCAACTACTTGCCCGCTCCAGGCTTGTCGCTGGTACGTACACAGGCACTCATGAAATAACAGCAAGTGTAACAGAATAATGTGATTAAGGTACACTCAACCGAAACCAAAGGCACTTATACTTAGAAGTTCAATTTCTTAAAACGAAGATTGAAAATTTCGATGAAAATCGAAAATAACATAACAGTAGATGACAGATGGCATAAAAAAATTGAAAACTGGGAAAATTGCATACGGTATGAAATCAAGGTTAATGAAATTGACTTGATCGCACAATAGTGCCTCTCCGACCTACCGAAAGAAACATGGAGTCCACTATAGACGTGTCACTCATGACAGCATAAGTACGTACAGAGGCAATCATATGAAATAACAATAAGGTTATCAAAATAGTGTCATAACAGTACGCTCAACAAATTCCAAAGCCTCTTTTACTATGAAATACAGTTTTCTAAGATAAAAGTCGAAAATTTTGAAAAAAGTCGGAAATATCATAACATTAATTCACAGCGTGTATAAATAAATGGAGAACTAGGAAGAAATGCAAGCAGTACGAATCCAAGGATTATGGAATTGATCAAAATAATGCCACGAACGGTCAGTAAACTGTTGTAAAGACTTTTTTACTGAGGTGTACAATATTTTAAACTAAAAATTGATAATTACGGAGAAGACGGAAAATATCATAACATTAAATTACAGTATGTATAAATAAATGTAAAACTGGGAAAAAATGCGTACGGTACTGTATTATGGTTAAAGAAATTAAGGACGACCGTACAGTACCGTCGCTCCGATCTACAGAACGCAACTACAAGACCACTCCAGTCGTGTCGCTCCGGCAGCGTAGGTAAGTATAGAATCAGTCACATAAAATCACAAAAAGGGTAACATAATAATGACATAAAAGTACACTCAACTAATTCCAACGACGCTTTCATTAAGGAATACAAGCCTTTAAAATAAAAATTGAAAGTTTTGATAAAAATCTAAAATACCATAACAGCAATTTACTGTATGTATAAATGAGTAGAATACAGAATAAATTTGTACACGGTACAAAATCAAGTTTAATAAATATTTGAAGACCATTCATTATGCCGCTCCCATCTACCGTACGCAACTACAAGACCACTCCAGCCGTGTCGATCCGGAAGCGTAGGTGCGCATACAGGCAGTCATATTAAACAACAATAAGTTTAGCTAAATATCGTGATAAAAGTACACTCAACTAATTCCAATGAGACATTTACAAAGAAATTCAACATCTTAAAACAGAAATAGAAAATTATGAAATAAATCTATAATATCATAACAGCAAATAGCAGTATGTATATATAAATGAGAAACTGCGAAAAATTGCATACGGTACGAAATAAGGGATAATAAAATTATCAAAGACGGTCAAGTAGTGTCGCTACGTTCGGTCCCACGCTACTACAAGACTTCGCCAGTCGTGTCGCTCGGGAAGGGTAGGTATGTATGCCGACAATCATATGAGGTAACAACGAGCTCAGCAAAATATTGTAATAAAACCTAAACGCACCTAATTAAAAAAGTACTTTTACTCAGAAGTACAATTTTTAATCTAAAAATTGAATATTATGAAAAACATCAAAATATCATAACAGTAAATAACAGAATGTATAAATTAACGGAAAGCTTCAAAAGAATGTATGCGGTACAATATCAAGGTTAGAGAAATTTTCGAAGACCATGCAGTAGTGTCGCTCCGTTCTGGCGAAAGCACCTACAAAATAACTCCTGCCGGGTGGTTCCATACGTATAGGTACCTATACTGACAATCGTATAAAATATCAATAAGTTAAATGACATAATGTCACAACCGTACAGTCAACTAATTGTAATGGCACTTTTACTATGAAATGCAATCTCTAGAACTAAGAATTGAAAATTTTGCAAGAAATCGAAAATATCATAACACTAAATTACATAGTTTATAAATAAACGGCCGACTGTGAAAAAATGCATGTGGTTTAAAACCAAGGATAATCTAATTAACGAAGCACATCCAGTAGTGTCGCTCCAATCTGTCGTAGATAACAAGACATCACCAGTTGTCTCCCTCCGGCAGCGGACGTACGTACGCAGAAAATCATATAAAATAACATAGAATTTAACATGATATTGAAACCTAAACATCAAGCGTAACGTAATATTGCCATAAACGTAAACACAACTAACACAAAAGACACTATTATTAGGGAAAACAATTTTCAAAATATAAAATTGACAATTATGAAAAAGAATCGAAGATGCCATGACAGTAAATTGCAGTATGTAAAAATATATAGGAAACTGCGAATGAATGCATACAGTACAACATTATGGTTAATGATATTTACGAAGGCGATACAGCACTGTCACTCCGATCTACCGAACGCACTTTCAAGACTACACCAGTCGTGACGCGACGGAAGCGAAGATATGTATATGGACAATCGTATAATATAACAGTAAGTTCAACAAAATAATGCCCCAAGAAAACACTCAACTAAATAAGAAATTAGAGAAATTAACGAAGACCATCCAGCAGTCGCCGATCCGATCTGTCGTCCGCAACTACAAGGGCTCTCCAGCCGCGTCGATCTGGACGTGTAGGTACGTATACAATCAATCATATAGAATAAGAAAGAATTTAATGTAATATTGTCATAAATGCAATTATTTATCATAGATACAGGTTTCAAAAATAGAAATTGTAAATTTCGAAAAGAATCAAAAATATCATAACAGTAGGTTACAGTGTTTATAAAAAAATAGAAATCTGAGAAACAATGCATGCGGTGCAAAATCAAGGTTAAAGAAATTAACAAAGATAATACAGTAGTCTCCCTCCAATCTACCATACGTAACTACAAGAGCACAACAGCCGTATCGCTCTGGAGGAATTGGTACATATACTGAAAAAATTATAAAATAACATTAAGTACAACAGGATAGTGTCATTGCCGTACACTCAATTAATTTCAAGACATGTTTTGTAAAAAATACATTCTTTCAAATTAAAGATTCGAATGTTTTAAGAAAATCGAAGATATTATAAGAGTAGATTACAGTATCTAGAAATAAATTGAAAATTGCGAAGGAATGCATGCGGTAAAATATAATTGTTAAAGGAATTAACGAAGATCATACAATATTGTCCCTCCCATCTACCGAACGCAACAGCAAGACCACTCCTGGCGTGTCTCTCCAGCAGTGGGGGTATATGTACAAACAATCGTATAAGATAAAAATAAGTGTAACAAAGAATCATCATATACTTAAACACTCCACTAATTCCAAGCACTCGTTTCCTAAGACATCAATTTCTTTTAAGTAAAGATCGAATATTTTGAATAAAAAAATCGAAAATATCATGACAGCATATTACAGTACATATAAATAATTGGAAAACTGGGAAGAAATGGATACGGTACAAGATCAAAGTCAAAGGAATTAACGTAGATCATCCAATATACCCCTCCGATCTGCCGTACGCAACTACAAGGCGGAGTCAGTCGTGTCTCTCCGAAAGCCTAGGTACGCATACAGACAATCATATAAAATAAAAATATGTTAAACAAAATATCATCACATACATTCGCTGCACTAATTACGAAGCCACTTTTACTACGAAATACAATTTCTGAAGTTACAAATTGGAAACTTTGATGAAAATCGATCATATCATCAGAGTAAATTGCAGTATGTAGAAACAAATGGCAAACTGCGAAAGAATGCATTCGGTACAAAACCAAGATTGAAGATATTTTCGAAGACGAATTAGTAGTGCCGCTTCGCTCTAGCGTATGCAACTAACAGACCTCGCCGGTCGTGTCGCTCCGGCAGCGTAGGTACGTATGCAATCAATCATATAAAATAATTAAGAATTTAACATAATATTATCATAAATGTACATCCAAATCATTCCAAAGGCACTTTTATTAAGGTATACAATTTTTTATTATAAAAATTAAAAATTTTGAAGAAAATCGAATATATCATAACAGTAAGTTACAGCATGTATAAATGAATGGATAGCCGCGAAAGTATGAGTGCGGTTCAAAGTCAAGGTTAAAGAAATTAACGAAGACAATCCAGTACATCGCTTCGATGTGCCGTACGCAACTACAAGACCACGCCAGTCGTGTCGCACAGGCAGCGTAGTTACGTATACAGATAGTCGCATAAAATAACAACAAGCGTGACAATATATTGTCATAAATGTAAACCCAACGAGTTCAAAAGATACTTGTACTAAGAAATACAATTCTTCAAACTAAAAATTGCAAATTTTGAAAAAGGTCGAAAAGTCATAACAGTAAATTACAGCACTGTAGAAATAAATAGATAGCTGGCAAAGAATGTATACGTTACGATGTCAAGGTTAATGAAATTAACGAAAACTAATACAGTAGTTTGTTTCCGATGTGTCGTACGCAACTGGGAGCCAAACCAGGTCGTCTCGCTCAGGCAGCGTAGGTACGAATGCAGATAGTCACATAAAATAACAAGCGTGACAAAATATTGTCATAAATGTAAACCCAACGAATTCAAAAGATACTTTTACAAAGAAATACAATTCTTCAAACTAAAAATTGGAAATATTGAAAGAAGTCGAAAAATCATAACAGTAAATTACAGCGTGTAGAAATAAATTGATAGCTGGCAAAGAATGTATACGTTACGATGTCAAGGTTAACGAAATTATCGAAGACTATCGTGTAGCGCCGCTCCGATCTGCCGATCGTAACTACAAGACCTTGACTTTCGTGTTGTCCCGCAGCGTAGGTACGCATACGGGCAATCATATAAAATAACTCTATGTTTAACAAAATAATGTCATAATCGTACACTCATCTATTTCCGAAGACACTTTCCCTGTGAAATACAATTTTTTAAATTGCAAAAAGAAAATTTAGAAGAAAATTGAAAATATCATGACAGCAAATTACAGCATGTATAAATAAATGGGGAGTTTCAAATGCATGCGTACGGTACAACATTGTCGTTAAGGAAATTAAGGAAGACCATCTAATATGCCGTTCCGATCTGCCGTACGCATGAGCAAACCATCGCTAGTTGTGTAGCTGCGGGAGCGGTAGTACGCATACAGACAATCATAAAAAATAACAAACAGTTTTACCTGATATTGGCATAAACCTATACTCACCTAATGCAAAAGAAATTTTTATTATGAAATACAATTTTTTAAATTGAAAATTGAAAATATTGGAAAACATGGCGAATATCATAACGATAAACTGCATGATGTAGAGATAAACAGGAAATACCGAAAGATCGCATCCGGTACAACAATAAGCTTAAAGAAATTAATGAAGACCATCTGGTACGCCGCTCTGTTCTGCCGTACGCAATTAAAAGACATTGACAGTCGTGTCCTCGGGAGCGTGTGTACACATACAGGCAATATATAGAATAACAATATTTTTAACAAATGACTGCCATGAACGTGCACTCAACTAATTTTAATGACACTTTTGGTAGGAAATACAATTTTTGAAATTAAAAATTGGAAAATTTGAAGAAAAACGAGAATGCCATAACAGTTATTTGCAGTATGTAGAAATAAATGGAAGACGCGTAAAAAAATGCATACGGTAAATTATCATTGTAAAAGAAATTAACGAAGACCATCCAGTAGCGCCACTCCGATATACCATGCGCAACTACAAGACAACTCCCACCGCGTCGCTCAGACAGCGCAGGTATGTATGCACGCAATCACATAAAAGTACAGTACGAATAACAAAATATTGTCATGATCGCAAGCTGGACAATCTCCAGGGACACTTTTATTACGATATACAAAACTGAAAATGTTGTTAAAAATCGAAAATATCAGTTAAGTGAATTACAATATGAAGAAATGAGTAGAAATTTACGCATGAATGCACACGGTACAAGATTGAGGTTAAAGAAATTAACAAAGACCATACAGCATTGTCGGTCCGATATACCTTAAGTAACTGCAAGTCCACTCCTGTCGTGTCGCTCTGGACGCGTTTGCACGTGAAGAGGAAATCCCATAAAATAACAGCAAGCATACAATGATATAATCGTAAGTAAGGCATTCGGTAAAATGATTGACTTCGTAGGAATTCGAAACGTTCTCAAACGGTTTGACGCTCGTTTTTAGTATTCAAAGCGTGAATCGAGGTATCTATTCCCAACTCTGTACGGCGCATTTACTCCTGGAGTATCTGGTTTGACTTTCGGAATCAAAGGATAGGTGAAGCTATTGATACAGCCATTGGTCGCACACAGAAGGTGGCAACGATCTCGAACGATTTGAGACTCGATCTTCTAATTCGAACATGAAACTATGGTGTCCGTCTGCTAAAATGTGTACAAATTTGTTTCTCTGTACGCGAAGGTATACTCTCGATACAGCGTGATAGGTTCTCTGAAGGTATGGCCCTGGGCAGAATGATTGATTCTATAACAATAGCTAACGTTCTACATCGGTATGTCTCCCAACTTTATTATTCATACTGTGAGTTAAGGTGTCCATTGCCAATACTGTTCATCGGATTTACTACCCGATTACCTGGTTTGACTCTCGGAATCATAGGGTAGGTGAAGCAATTGACTTAGTTGTGCGAGTATCAAGATAGGTTGTATCGGTCATGATTGACTTGACTCTCCGTCTTCCTATTCATACATGAATATAAGATGTCCGTATGCTAAGGTGCCTACTAATTGGTTCCTGTGAACCCGAAGCACGACAATCGCTACAGAGGGTTGGTTCCTCGTTAGACAAGGTATTGGGTATAAAGTATGTCTTTATAGGAATAGGTAAAGTCTTCAGACTGTATGTCACACAACATAGTATTCATGACTTGAATTATGGCGTCTGTTGTCAAAACTGTTCACGGCACTTACTCCCGGAGTTCCTAGCTTGACTCTCGGAATCGCAGGTTAGGTGAAGCTCTTGACCTTTCCGTTCGTCTCCCAGTGAGAGGGATAACGTTCTCGAACGGTTTGACCATCGATCTTCTAATTGATGCAGGAAGTTAATGTGACCGTCACTGGAATTAATACCAATTTCTATCTCTGAACACGGAGATGCACTCACCATGAAGCGGGTGTTGTTCGCAGAACCTTCGGCCTTCTGTCAAACGTTTGACTTTATATAAATTGGTAACGTTCACAATCGGTATGATGCTCTATTTTAATAGTCAAACCGTTAATTAAGGTATCTCTTGCCAATACTGAGCGGGGAATTTACTCCCGGTGCACCTGGTTTGATTCTTGGAATCAGAGGATAGGAGATGCTATTGTCGCTGCTGTGCGACCCTCAAAGCAGGTGGAGACGTTCTCGGACGGTTTGACTCTCGATTATGCTATCCTAACATGGAAATGATGTTCTCATCTACTAAAGTATGTACTAATTTGTTTCCACGGACAGTCAGCAAAACACTCTCTACACCGGTCCTGGCATCTCGGCAGGAGTTGTCTTCTGTAAATGTTTGACTCTATACGAATAGGTAACTTTCTACAACGGTTTGACTCTAGACTTTAATATTTATTCCGTGAATTAGAGTGTCTAATGCCTATACTGTACATGGGATATACTCTCGGTATACCCGGTTTGACTGGCGGAATCACACGATATGTGAAGCTGTTAACTTAGCCATTCGATTCTCACTGAAGGTGGCAACGGTGTCGAGCGTTTCGACCCACGATCTTTTAATTCATGCATGAAATTAAGGCGCTCGTCACTAAAATGTATGGTAATTCGATCCCCTGAAAGCGCTGCTATGCTCTTGCTACAGCGGGCTAGGTTTTCGGAGGGTAAGGTATTCTGTGATGCGTTCGACTCTATACCAATTGGTAACGTTCTCCATCAGTTTGACGCTCGATCTTCCCATTTATACATGATATTAATTGGCCCCTCACTAAAATGTACTGTTAATTGTATCTCTGAACACGAAGTTGTGCTCTGGATACGGTGGGATGTGATCTCGGATGGTAAGGTCTTGGGTAAAGAGTATGACGTTGTACCAACTGGTAAGGATCACAAACTATTTGACTCCTTACAGTTAATATTCATTCCGTGATATAATGCTTCTATTGCCAATACTGTTCAGCGGATTTACTCCTGGAATACCAGGCTTGACTCTGGGAGTCATAATTGTAGGTAAAGCTATTGACAGAGCCGCTCGACACTCAAAGAAGGTGGTAACGTCCTCGAACGGTTTGACTCTAGATCTTCTTGCTCATAATGAAATTAAGCTCACCGTCACTAAAATGTTTACTATTTTGATTCTCTGATCACGAAGTTATACTCACGATGAAGTGGTTGACGTTCGCGGAAGGTAGAACCTTCGGTAAAACGTTTGACTTTATAACTATTGTAATCGTTCACAAAGAGCTTGACGCTCAGTTTTAATATTCAGGCCGTGAGTTAAGGTGCATATTGCCAGTGCTGTTCAGCGGATTTTCACCCGGAATACCCGGTATGAATTACGGATTCACAGGATAGGTGCTGATAATGACTTAGCGGCCTGAAACTCAAAGAAGGTGGTAACATTCTCAAACTGTATGAGCCTATCTACTGATTCATACGTGAAATTAAGGTGGGCGTTACTAAAATGTCTACATACACGACCCACTGACCACCAAGTTATACTCTCGATACAGCGGGTTAGTTCTTCGGAGGGTAAGGTCCTCAGTAAAACGTATGATTGTATCGTTCTTCAACGGTTTGAATCTGCACATTAATATTCGAACAGTAAAGTGAGGTGTCCATTTCCAATATTGTTCAATGTATTTACCCATAGAGTACGCTGTCTGAATCCCGCAATCACAGGATAGATGAAACTATTGACTTGGATGTTTGACTTTCAAAGAGGTGAGAACGTTCTCGAACGGTTTGACACTCCATCTACCTTTTCATGCATGAAATTATGGTGCCCTTTACTTGAATGAATAGTAACTTGTTTCTGAGAACATGAATATATACCCGCGATACAGCTGGTTAAGTTCTCGGAAGGTAAAGTATCCGGTAAGGAGTATGACTTTACACCAATTGGTAACGTTCTCAAACGGATCGACGCGCTACATTAATATTCAAAATGTGACTAATGTGTCCATTGCCAATACTGATCAGCTGATTTACTCCCGGAATACAAGGCTTGACACCCGGAATCACAACTTTATGTGCAGCAATTGTCTCAGCCATTCGACTCTCAAAGAAGGTGGTAACGATCTCAAACCGTTTGACACTCGATCCTGTAATTCATATTTAGAATCCGGTGTGCTTCTGCTGTAATGTCTACCTATTTGTTTTCGTCATCGTCGACATTCGCTACAGCTCGTTAGGTTCTAGGATGGTTATGTATTCGGTAAAAAGCGTGACTCTATACAAATTGGTAATGTTCATCGACGTATTGACCTTCAACTTTAGTATTCATTGAGTGAAATAAGCTGCCTATTGTCAATAGTGTTCAGCGGATTATTCCAGGAGCATCTGGCATTACACTCGGAATCTCAGGATAGATGAAGTTATTGACGTAGACGATCGACAGCCGTTAAGGATCATGACCTTCTCGAACGGTTTGACCATCGATCTTCTAATTCATGCACGGCCATACCTTCCGAGCTGCTAGCCCGCGCTATCGAGGGTATAAGGTCGTGTTCATTGGAACAAATAACTGTACATTTTAATGACGGGAATCCTAACATCGTGTATGAAGTACACGATGGGGAATCAAACCGATCGAGATCATTACCACCTTGTTTAAGAATCGGGAGGCTAAGTTAACAGATTCTCCTACCCTGTCATTCCGAGCGGCAAACCAGGCATTCCAGGAATCAATCCGCTGTACAGTATCGGCATTAAAATACATACTTCCGGTATAGATTTTAACGTGGAGGGTCACACACTTGTACAGCTCTACCTATTGGTATAGAGTCTAACTTTTCAGCGAAGGCCGTACTTTCCGCGAAGCTTGCCCGATGTATGGGGAGTATAACTTTGTGTTTAGAGAAACAAATTAGTATACATTTTAGTGACGGCATCCAAACTCAATGTATGACTAATAAGGTCGAGTTTAAAGCAGTTCGTAACCGTAACCACATTCTTTGAGTGTCAAACGGCTAAGTCAATAGCTTCAAGTATCCTGCCATTTCGATGGTGAAACCAGATAATCCGAAAGTCAATCCGCTGTACACTATTGGCAATGGACACCTCAATGCAGGGCTTGAATATTATAGTAGATTGTGAAACCGTTTGATAACGGTATCAGTTGCAATAGAGCCAAACGTATTATCAATTTCCATACCTACCGGGATCCAAATACCCTGCAGCGAGTGTTTTACTTAGTGTAAGCGGAAACAAATAAGAATACATTGCAGTGACTGGCACCCAAATTTCATGTATGCATGGGAATATCGGGAGGCAAACCTTTCCTGGACGTTACCACTTTCTTTGAGAATGACAAATTTCAGACAGTATCATCTCCACTACTTCTGATTTCGAAAGTCACGCCAGGTATGTCAGCAGTAAATCCGCAGTATACTATTGGCAATAGACACCTTAATTCGCGTTTTGAATATTGAGGTGGAGTGTGAAACCGGTTGAGGACGTTTCCACATGATATAAAGTGAGACGTTTTACCGAAGTCCTTACCCTCCGTGAACCTAATCCGCTGTCTCCACAGTATAAATTCCAGATCAGAGATCCAAATTGATACAGATTTTAGGAACGGACACCTTAATATCATGTGTGAATTAGAAGATCTTGTGTCAAATAATTCGGAATCGTTACAACCATTTTTCAGAGTCAAACCGCTGAGACAATACCATCTGATATCCTGTGATTCCGTAGGGTCAAACCTGGTATTCCAGGAGGAAATCCGCGTAACAGTATTGGCAACAGACACGTTAATTCGCGTTATGAATGTTAAGGTAGAGAGTCGAACCTTCGGCGAATATTACAGGTTGTTATAAAGGCAATAGTAACTTTGTGAGTTGAATGGCCAAGTCATAGCTGTCCTGTACTTGAGAGAGCCAAACCAGGTACTTCAGGAGAATTCAGTTGATCAGTATGGGTATTAGACACACTACTTCACGGTATAAATATTAGAGTTCAGAATAAAACCGTTGTAGAAAGTTACCTATTGGTGTAGAGTCAAACTTTTTACCGAATGCGTTACCTTCCTAGAATGTATCCCGCTGTCTCGAGAGTAATACTCCGTGTTCAGACACGCAAATTAGTACACGCCTGAGTGACGGGCATACTAATGTGATGTATGAAATGGAAGATTGAGGGTCATACCGTTCCAGAACGTTGCCACCTTCTGCGTGAAAAGGCACATATAACACAATAGCTTCACCTCTCCTGTGATTCGGAGAGGCACACTTGGTATACCAGTAGTATATCCGCTGAAGACGATTGACAATGTATACCTTAATTCTCTTCTCTAATGTTAAATTACAGACTCGATCCGTTTGAAAACGTTAACAAATGCTATAAAGGTAAACGTTCTACACTCGGTCGTACCTTTCACGAACCTCACCCGCTTCATCGAGAGTATAAGTTCGTATTCAGGGAAAGAAATTAGTCTTCAATTCAGAGACGGGTCCCTTAATTTCATGCCTGATTTAGAAGATCGGGGTGTCAAACCGTTCGAGATCAGGATAGCTTCACCTATCCTGTAATTCCGAGAGTCAACTCCGGTATTTAACGAGTAAATCCGTTGAACCGTATTGGCAATTGACACCTTAATTCTTGGTCTGAATATTAATGTAGGATGTCAAACCGTCGGAGAACATTACAAATTCGTATAGAGTCATGCCCTTTTGAATACCGTACCTTCCGATAGCCAATCCCGGTGTAGCGAACGTCCAGATTAATGTAAACAGAAACTGATTAGTAAGCATTTTTGGAGACGGTCAACACATGCTTGTGTACAAATATCAGCATCGAGAGTCAAAGCGCTCGTGAATGTTACCACCTCCTTGGAGATTCGTATGGCTAAATCAATAGCTTCACATATCCTGTGATTCGGAACGTCAAACCCGGTATTGCGTGAGTAAATGAGCAGTGCAGAATTAACAAAAACACCATAATCCTCGATTTGAATATTAAAGTACACCGTCGCACCGTTTGAGAACGCAACCAATTGGTACAAAAGTCGAAGGTCCGAGTTCGTATAGATTTTGGTGTCGGCTACATTAGTATCATGTGTGAATTCGATGATCCAGAGAAAAACGGTTCGAGAATGTGACAACCTTCGTTGAGATTGGAACAGCTATCAGTATGGCTTCGTTGAGAGTGGAATGGACAAGTCAGTGGCTTCAGCCACCATGTGACCCCGAGAGTGACACCGTGTATTCCAGCAGTAAATACGCTCACCAGCTATGGCAATAGACATTTTAATTCAAGCAATGAATATTAAAGTGGAGAGTCGAACCGCGGAAGTGCGTAACGTATTTGTATGGAGTCAAACTCTTTCACGAAGGCCTAACCTCCAGAGATGCTAACCCGCTGTATCGAGCGTATAACACCGTGATCAATAAAACAAATTACACATCATTCTAATGGCGGGCACCACAACTTCATGTATGAATAAGAAGATCGAGCGTCAAACTGTTAGAGAACGTTATCACCATCCTTGAATGTCACACTTCTAAGTCAATAGTTGCACAGATCCCTTGATTCTGAGAGGCAATTCAGGTATTCCAGGTATTCAGGAGTAAATGCGCTGAATGGTATAGGTTTGACGGTTGGTCTCAAACGGTTTGACGCTTTACCTTTCTGTTCAAACTGTGAATTACAGTGTCTGTTGGCAGTACTCTTCAGTGGATTTACTCCAGGATTACCTGATTCGCCTATCTGAATCACTGGATTGATGAACCTATTGACATGGCGGTTTGTCTTTCACAAACGGAGGTAACTTCCTCCATTGGTTTGACCTACGACCACCTTATTCATAATAATATTAAGGTATCCGACACAATGATGGTTAATAATGTGTATCCCTAAGCACGTGTCTATACTCACGATACGGCGGGTTAGCTTCTCGGACGGCAAGGCATTCGGTGATACATATCACTTTATAGCAATTAGTAACGTCCTCACACGGTATTACGCTATATTTTGTATTAACACCGCGAATTAGGTTATATGTTGTCAATACTGTTCAGCGGACGTACTCCCTGGGCACCTGGTTCTGCTCTCCGAGTCACTGGATAGGTGAAGCTCTTGACTTAGCCGTTCGTATCTCACAGAAGGTAACAAATTTCTCGTACGATTAGTTCTTCCATCTTCTAACTCATAGATGAAGTTATGGTGCGCGTTACTAAAATGTCTACTAACTCGTCCAATTGAAAACCATGTTATAGTGTGGATAGAGCGGGTTAGTTCGTTGGAGGTTAAGGTCTACAGTGAAGCGTTTGACTTTATACCTGTTAGTAACGCACTCAAATGGGGACGCGCTGCTGTAATATTAAATCCGTGCATTAAGGTGTCTAATGTCAATATTGTTCTGCGGATTTAATGCCGGAACATCTTTTATGACTTTCGGAATAACACCATAGGTGATACTATTGACTTAGCCGGTCGACACTCAAAGGAGGTGGTATCGTTACCGACCGCATTGACCTTCGATCTTTTAATTCATACATGAAGTTAAGCTGCACGTCACTGAAATCAATACTAAGTTATTTCTCTGAACACGAAGTTATACTCTCGGTGAAATGGTTGAGGATCGCGGAAGGTGAGGCGTTCATTAAAACGTTTTACTTTATACAAATAGGTAACGCTCACAAAAGGTTTGGTCGCCCTACTGTAATATTCAAACCGTGAATTGTGGTGTCTACTTCCAATACTGTTCACTGGATTTGGTGCTGGAATACCTGGTTTGCCTCTCCGAATCACAGGATAGGATAAGATTCTGACGTATCTGTTCGTCTCTCACAATTGGTGGTAACGATCTCGATCGGTTTGACCATCGATGTTCTAATTCGTACATGAAGGAAACATGTCCGTCACTGAATTGAATACTAATTTCTTTCTCTGAACACGGTGTTATATTCTCGAAGCGGTGAGATTACTTCCCCGGGCGTAAGGCCATTCGTAATGT
Source organism: Lasioglossum baleicum (assembly GCF_051020765.1). Taxonomy (NCBI): domain Eukaryota; kingdom Metazoa; phylum Arthropoda; class Insecta; order Hymenoptera; family Halictidae; genus Lasioglossum; species Lasioglossum baleicum. Next base: position 421,763 of record NW_027469126.1, read on the forward strand.
ATTTGACTTTATACAAATTGCAATGCTCTCAAACGGTTTGACGCTATTCTTTCTTATTCATGTGTTGAAATAAGTTGTCAACAGGCAATAATTTCAGCGAACGTACTCTCAGGTTTCCCGGGTTGATTCTCGGAATTACGTGATAGGGATGATATTGACTTAGCCGTTCGTCTCTCACTGACGGAGGTAACTTCCTCGAATGGTTTCACCCACGATCTCCTGATTCATAATAATATTTAGGTCCCCGACACTAACATGCATAATGATGTGTATTCCAAAATACGCATCTATACTCTCGATACGGCGGGCTACCTTCTCGTACAGTGAGGCATTCGTTGATACGTGTGACTTTATTGCAGTTGATAGCGGTCACACTAGGCGTGACGCTCTATTTTAATTTCCAAACTGTGAATTAATGTGTCTGTTGCCAATACATTTCAGCAGATTCACACCCGGAATACCTGGTTAGACTGTCGGAATCTAGGGATAGCTGAAGCTATTGACTTAAACGTTCGAATCTGAAAAATGGTGGTATCTTTCTCGAACGGTTTGATCATCGATCATCTAATTGCTGCGAGAAGTTAATCTGTCCGTCCCTAATAAGCGTAATAAATTGCTTCTCTCAGCACGAAGTTATGCTCTCAACACAGCGGGATAGCTTCCCGGTAGGATAGGCATTCAGTAAAAAGTTTGACTCTATACCAGTAGGTTGCGATCAACAACGGGTTGACGGCCTGCTTTAATATTCAAACCGTGAATCGAGGTGTCTCTTGCGAATTGCGTGCAGCGCATTTTCTCCCGCAATATCTGTTTTGACATTCGGAGTCACAGGATATGTGAAGCTATTTACATAGTTATACCAGTGGGTAACATTCTTAAACGGCTTGACGCTCTACTTTAATACTCATACCATGAATTAAGGTGACAATTGCCAATTCTGATCTGCCGATTTACTCTCGGAATACCTAGATTAATTCTCGGAATCTCCGGGCAGGTAAAGCTATTCACTTAGCCGTTGATCCCTGATAGGAGGTGGCAACGTTCTCGAGCGGTGTGTCCCATGATATATTCTAATTCGTACACGAAGTTAAGGTGCTCGTCACTGAAATGAATACAACTTTCTTTCTCTGAACACGAAGTTATACTCTCGAAACAGCGATCTAGCTTCTCCGAAGGTAAGGCCATCGGAAAAGTCAAGTTGGACTTTACCCAAATTGGCAATGATCTCAAACGGAGTGGGCTCTTCTTTAATATTCAATCCCTCAATTAAGGTGTCTGGGGCCATAACTGCTCCGCCGATTTACACCCGGAACACCCGAAATGACTTTCGGAATCACATTACCTTCGGTAAAAAGTTTGACTCGATACCAATAGGTAACATCCGGCAACGGATTGACTTGGTAATTTGTAATTTAAATCGCGAGTTAATGTGCCCATTTATAGTACTGTACAGTGGATCTACTCCCGGAGGTTTCGCTCTCGGAGTCACAAGTTATGTGAAGTATTGATTAAGGCGTTCGTCTCTCACAGATGGTGGCATCGATCTCGAACACCTTGAATCTCGATATTCTAATTCATACATGAATTTAAGGTGCCGTCACTAAATTGTATGCCAGTTCGCACCCGGGAACGCGGAGTTGTACTCCCGATAGAGCGGATCCGTTTTTCGCAGTGTAAGGAATTCTGTACGACATTTAACCCTACACGGATAGTTAATGTTCTACAACGGTTTGTCGGCCTGCTTTAATATTCAAACTGTGAATGAACGTGTTTATTGCAAAAACGGTTCAGCGGATGTACTTCCTGAGTACCTCGTTCTGCTCTTCGAATCAAGGGACAGGTGAAGCTGTTGACTTAACTGTTCGTCTCTCACTCAAGGTGGTAATGTTCTCGAGCGGCTTGACCCTCGATCTTCTTATGCGCTCATAAAATAAGGGGTGCCGTAACTAAAATATATACTAATTTGGTTCCTTGGCCGCGATGTTATGCTCTAAATACATCGGTATTGGCTCTCGAAGGTAAGGCCTTCAGTAAAAACGTTGACTGTATAGCAATAGGTAGCGACCTACAATGGTACGACACTGTTCCTTAATATCGATAACGTGGTATAGCGTGTCTAATTCCAATACTGTACTGCGGGTTTTATCGCGGAATACCTGGTTTGTCTGTCGTAATAACAGGATAGGTGAAGCTATTGGCGTAGCTGTGCGACTCTCAAAGAATCTGCTTACATTCTCGAACGGTTCGATGCTCGATCTTCGAAAGCATACATGAGATTAAGGTACCCGTACACTGAAATGAATACTAATTTCTTTCTCCGAACACTAACTTATACTCTCGATGAAGCTAGTGATGTTCGCGGAAAATAAGGCCTTCGGAAAAACGATTGACTTTATACCAATTCGTAACGCTCTCAAACTGATGGACGCACTACTTTCGTATTCAGACCATGAATCAAGGTGACAAATGCCAACACTGTTCATATTATTTACTCACGGAATACCTGGTTTGTGTCTCGGAATTGCAGGATATGAGTAGCTATTGACAGAGCCGTTCGTCTCTCAGAGAATGAGGTAACGTTCCCGAACGGGTTGACCCTCGATCTTCTAATTCATGCCTGAAATTACTGTACTCGTCACTAAATTGTATACGAGTTCATTCTTCGGAACACGAAGTTACACTCTCGAAACGGCAGGTCTGTTTCTCTTCAGGTAAGGCCATCTCTAATGTGTTTGTCCTTATACCAATTGCCAATACTGTAAATCAGGTAGACACGCTTCTTTACTATTCAAACCGTGAATTAAGGCGTTGGCAATACCATTTAGCTGATTTACTCCAGCAATACATGGTCGGGCGCTCCGCATCACTGGATAGGAGAAGCTACTGACATAGCCAATCGTATCTCGCAGACGGTGTCTATGTTCTCGCACGATTTGTTCCTCGATCTTCTAATTCATGCATGAATTTATGGCGACGTCACTAAATTTTTTACGAATGCGTTTCCCTAATCACGTAACTATTCTCTGGATCTGTCGGGATATCTTCTCGGACGGTGCTGCATTCGATACAACGTTTGACTTTATAGGAATAAGTACCGTTCACACAAAGTGTGACGTTATAATTTAATGTTCACTCCTCGAATTGAGGTATCTACTGCCAATACCCTTCAGCGGATTTAACCTTGGATTACCTGGCGTGAATCTCGGAATCGCATGATAAGTGGAGCTGTTGGCTTATCCCCTCGACTCTCAAATAGTATGGTAACGTGCTCGAACGGTTTGACCATCGATCTTCTGTTTTATACATGAAATTAAGGAGACCGTCACTAAAATGTGTGCTAAATCGTTCCTCCGAACACGCTGCTATACTCACGATGCAGCCGGATATATTCGTGGATGGTAATGCATCCGCTAAAGGGTGTGACGTTATACCATTTGGTAACACTCTCATACGGTCTGACTCTCTATTTCAATATTCATACCGTGAATTAATGTGTCTATTGCCAATACTGCACAGCGCATTTAATCCCGGAATACCCGGTTTGACTATCGGAATTAAAGGATCGATGAAGGTACTGACTAAGGTGCGCGACACTAAAAGAAGGTGATAACGTTGTCGAAAGGATTGACTCGCGATCTCTCTATACATCCATGAGATTATGGTGCCCGTTGCTAAAATGAGTAAAAATTTTTTTCTATGAACACGTAGTTCCACCATCCATAAACCGGGTTTGGTTCTCGGAAGGTTAGGCCTTGCGAAAAAGATTGACACTACAATAATAGGCAATGTTCTACAAGAGTTTGACGCCCCACTTTAATAGTGACACCGCGATTGATCGTGTCCATTCGTAATACTGCACTGCGGATTGACTTCCGGAATACCTGGCCACAACATCGGAACCGCATGGTAGTTGTAGCTACTAACTAAGCCGTTCGACTCTCAAAGAAGGTCATAACGTTCTTGAAAGGATTGATCTTCGATCATCCAATTCAAACACGAAACTAAGGTTCCCGTCACTAAACTGGATATGATTTGTTTCCTTGGACACAATATCATTACCACGGTGCAGAGAGTTATATCCTGGGAAGGTAAGGCTCTCGATAAAAAGAGTGACTCAATACCAATTGATAATGACCACCGACAGATTGACCCTATACTCTAATATTCATACCGCGAAGAAGGGTATCAGATGCCCATACTGGGCAGCAGATTTCTCCCGGAGTACCTGGTTTGTCTCTCGGTATCACAGGATGGGTGAGGATATTGTCTCAGCCGTTCTATTCACAATGAGGGTGGTAACATTCTCGAACGGTTTGGCTTTCGGTTTTGCTATTCATACATGGAAAAATGGTGTGCATCTGCTGAAGTGTCTACTAACCTGTTTCCGTGAATATTATGCTAGACACTCACTACAGCGGGTTAGGTTCTCGGATGGATAGGCCTCCGGTAAAAAGGCTGACCCTATACGAGTAGAGAACGTTCTACAAAGATTTCACGGGACACTTTAAAATGCAAACCTTGAGTTAATGTGTCTGATGCCAATACATTTCACAGGATGTACTGCTGGTATGCATGGTTTGATTCTCGGAAACCCAGGATAGGTTAAGCTACTAACTTATCCGTTCGACACACAAAGAAGGTGGTCACGTTCCCGAAAGGTTGACATTTCATCTTCTAATTCCTACATGAAGTTAAGGTGCCCGTCACTGAAATCAATACGAATTTCAATTTGGTGAAACGATTTTATACTCTCGATGAAGCCGGTGTGGTTCGCGGAAGGTAAGGCCGTCGATAAAACGTTTGACTTTATACGAAATGGTAACGCTGTCGAACGTTTTGACGATCTACTTTAATATTCAAGCCGTAAAATATGGTGTCTAATGCCAATACTGTTCAGCGGATTTCTCCCGGAATACCTGATCTGACACTCGGAACCACAGAATCGGTGAACCAAATGTGTTAAATGTGCGATTTCACGGACAAGGTAGGAACGTTATCGAACGGTTTCACCCTCGATCTTCTCAATCATAGATGAAACTGAGGTGTCCGTCACTGCATTGTATACTAATTTGCATCTCTGTATACGAAGTGATACTCTACATCAATTGGGTTAAGTACTAGGTGGGTAAGATTTTCTGTACAGCTTTTGAAATTATCCCAATATGTAACTGTCTACAAATGTTTGAATCTGTTTTTTAATATTTTAACCGTGAACTAAGGATGCCAATAGTGTACAGCGGATGGACTACCCGAATACCTGGTTTGACTATCCGAATCACAGGATAGGTGAAGCTATTGACATAGCTGTTTGCCTCGCAAAGAGGATGGTAACGTTCTCAAACGGTTTAACGCTCTATTTTAATATTCAAACCATGAATGGTGGTGTTTATTACCAATAGTGTTCTGAGTATTTACTCCGGGAATACGTGGTATCACTCTCCGTATCGAAGGGTGGGAGAAGCTACAGACATAGCCAATCGTCTCTCACAGAAGGTGATAATGTTCTCGGATGGTTTGACCCTCGATCTTCTAATTCATGCATGAAGTGATGATGCCCGTCACTGAAAGGTATACTAATTTGTACTTCTGAGTACGAAGGAATACTCTAAATACATAGGGTTAAGGTCTCGGCGGGTAAGGTTTTGTGTGAAACTTTTGACATCATCCCAATTTGTATCGGCATACAAATATATGACTCAGCACTTTAATATTCTACCCGTGATCTAAGGTATCCATTGCCAATAGCGTAGAGAGGATTGACTACCGGTATATGCAATTTGTCTCTCCGATGCACAGGTCAGATGAAACTGCAAACTTAGCCGTTCAACTCTTAGATAAGGTGGTAACGTTCTCGAACGGTTTGATACCAGATCTTCCTATTGATACATGAAATTAAGGTGTCCGTCTGTGGAATTGTCTGCTATATCGTTCCTGTGGACTCAAAGCAAGACAATCGCTGCGGCGGCATGCGTTCTCGGAATGTAAGGTACATGTTAAAAAGAATGGCTATATACCAATTGTTAATGTTCTCGGATGGTTTGACTCCCAACCTTAATATTCATGCTGTGAATTACTGTGTCTACTGCCTATACTCCTCACTGGATTCACTCCAGGAATACCCGGTTTGACTCTCCGATTTACTGGTAATGTGAAGCTATTAACTTAGGCAATCGTCTCACACAGAAGGTGGCAACGTTCTCGAACGGTTTGATCCTCGATCTTTCAATTCATTCATCATGCTCTTCGCTAAAATGATTAATAATGTTTTTCCCCAAATACGTAGTTATACTCTCGAAACAGCGGGTTATATTCTTGGTCGTTAAGGCCATCGCTAAAGTGTTTGACTTGCTACGAAACGGTATCATTGAATCATAACTCATAGTATGAATATTAAAGAACAGAATCAAACCGCTGGAGATTCTTACCAATTACTGTAAAGTCATACTCCATACCGGATACCTTACCTTCCAAGATAATAACCCGCTGTATCGTGGGTGCAACTTTGGGTTCAGGGAAAGAAATTAGTGGACATTTTACCAGGCGGACACCTTAATTCTATGTATGAATTAGAAGATCGGGGTTCGATCCGTTCCAGATTCTTACAAATTACTTTGAGTGTCGAACGGCTGAGTCAATAGCATCACCTGCACTTGAGCTTCCGAGAGTCACACCAGGTATATCAGGAGTATATCCGCTGTATGTTATTGGCAGTTAACACCTAAATTCGCAGGTTGATTATTAAGTTAGAGCGAGTACCCGTTGGGGTACGTCACCAGCTGGTATAATGTCAAACGTTGTACATAATACCTTACACTCCGTGAACCTAATCATCTGTCTCGACGGTATAAAATCGTAATCAGAGATACAAATTAGCATACATGTTAGCAGACAAGAACCACATTGTCATGTATAAATACCAAAATCAGGAGTCAAACCGTCACAGAAGGGAACCACCTTCTTTGGCGGTCCAAATGCTATGGCGATAGCTTCACCGATCCTGTGTTGGCGATAGTCACACGAGGTATACCAGAGATAAATCCGCTGAGTAGCGATGGCACTTGACGCATTGATTCTCGGTATGAATTAAAAGTAGAAGGTCAATCCTTTTTACCGAATACACAACCGTCCTAGAAGTTATCGCAGTGTAGCGAGTGTCATGCTTTGTGCTCACGAAAACAAATAGCTAGACATAATAACAGAAGTACACCTGATTTTCAAATATGAATTAGAAGGTCGAGTGTCGAACGGTTCGCGAAAGATGCCACCTCCTTTGAGATTCGAACGGGTAAGTCAATAGCTTCACCAATCCTGTGGTTCCCAGAGACAAATCAGGTACCCGGGAGTAAGTGCGCTGAAGCGTATTGGCAATAGTCACCTTATTCCACACTATGAATATTAAAGCAGACCGTCAACCCGTTGACGATCGGCACCCATTGGTATACATACAAACCTCTTACCGAAAGCCTTATCTACCGAGAAGGTAACACGCCGTACCGAGAGCATCACTTCGTGTTCAGAGAAGGACATTAGTATACATTTTGCAGACGTGCAGACTAATTTCATGCATGAATTAGATGATCGTGTGTGAGACAGTGCGAGAACGTAACCACCATCCTTGAGGGTCGTGCGGCTACGACTATGGCTTCGCCCATCCTGTGATTCAGAGAACGAAGCCAGGTATTCCTGGTGTAAATACCGAGAATTGTATTGGCAATGGACGACGTAATTCACGGTTTGAATGCTACAGTAGAGCGACAAACCGTTTGAGAACGCTATCAATTGATATAAAGTCAAAAGTCTTACTGATGACCTCACCCACTGATAGCCTAACCCTCGGTATCAGGAGCATATCATCGTATTCAGAGCAAAAGATTAATTAACATTTAAGTTATGCCACTTATATTCATGTACGAATTAGATCATCGGTGGCACAACCGTTCGAGAACTTTACCAAACTCTTTAAACAATCGAACGGCTAGGTCAATAGCTTCATCTGTCCTGTGATTCCGAAAGTAAAACCAGGCATCCCGAGAGTAAATGTACTCATCAGTATTGGCAATAGACACCTTAATCTACGGTTTGAACATTAATGTATTGCGTCAAACCGTTTGGGAGCGTTACCATTTGGTATAACGACAATCGTTTTACCGGAGACGTTACCTTGACAGGACCTAAGTCGCTGTAGCCACTGTCTTAGTTATCATTCGCGGAAAGAAAATAGTAGACATTATAGCAGAATCACACCTTATTTTCAAGTATGAACAGATTTATCGTGAGTCAAACCGTTTGAGGGCCATCCCATCTTCTTTGGTAGACGATCGGATAAGATAGTAGCTTGACCTATCCTGTCATTCCGATAGTCAAACCAGGTATTCCGGTAGACAATCCGCTGTACACTATAGGCAGTGTATACCTTATTTCACGGTTTGAATATTATCGTACACAGTCTAAGCTTTGTGGAATGTTACGTACTTTTTTAATGTCAAAAGCATCATCCGAGAATCTAACCCGCACCATCGAGAGTATAACCTCGTATTCAGAAAGAAAATTAGTCTTCATTTCAGTGACGGGCACCTTATCTTCATGTATAGAATAAAAGATGTAGGGTAAAACCGAAAGCGAACGCTATCACCGTGTGTCAGACACAATCGGCTAAGTTAATAGCTTCATCTGTCCAGTGAATCCGAATGTCAATCCAAGTATCCCGTTACTAAATCCGCTGACCAGTACTGGGAATAGACACCTTAAGTCACGGGTCACAATATTAAAATAGAGCGTCACACCGCTTGAGAGCGTTACCAATTGCTACAAAGTCACTCGTTTTACCGATAGGCTTACCTTCGGAGTAGCTAACCCGCCGGAACAAGAGTATAAGTTTATGTGCGGAGAAAGAAATTAGTCATCCTTCTTGTTACGGGCACCTTAATTTCATGTATGAAATAGAAGATCGAGTGTCAAACCGCTCGCGAACGTTGCACCTTCTGACGGAGTCGAACCGCTTAATCAATAGCTTCACCAATCCTGTTATTCCGAGAGTCATGCCAGGTATTCCTGGTGTAAATCCGCTGCACACTATTGGCAATGGACACCTTAATTCACGATTTGAATATTACAGTAGAGCGTGAAACCGTTTTAGAACGCTAATTTTTGGTATAAAGTCAAACATTTTACCGAAGACCATACGCTTCCAGAAATTAGCCCGCCGTATTGGGAGTATAAAATCCTGTTCAGAGGATGAAATTAATTTACATTTTGGTGACGGTATCCTTTATTTCTGAAATTAATTAGAAGATTGAGTGTCAAACCGTTCGAGTACGTTACCACCTTCTGTGAGTGTGGACCGTGTAAGTGTGTAGCTTCACCTATACCGAGAGTCGGAGAATCCTACCTGTTATTCCGGAAGTAAATCCGCTGATCAGTATTGCCAACAGACACCTTATTCCAGGGTTTAAATTTAAAATTGAGTGTCACTCCGATTGAGGTTGTTTCCAGTTTCTAAAAAGTAAAGTATTTTACCGAATGCCTTACCGTCCGAGAAGCTGGCCCAACGTAGCTAAGTTATATCTTCGTGGATAGAGAATCACATTAGTGTAAATTTTGGTAACGGCTCCTCATGTACATGTATGAATTAGAATGTCGATGGTCAAACCAATCGAGAACGTTGCCACCTCATGTGAGAGATCGACGGCCAAGTGAATAGCTTCACATGCCCTGTGTTTCCCAGAGTGGTACCGTGTATTCCAGCAGCAAATGCGCACAACAGTTATGGCAATAGACAACATAATTCACGCTATGAATATTAAAGTAGGGAGTCAAACCGCGGAAGTACGTAACGTATTTGTATAGATACACACTCTTTCCCGAAGGTCTAACCTCCAGTGGTGCTAGCCCGCTGTATCGAGCGCATAACACCGTGCTCAGTAAAACAAATTACACAACATTCTAAAGGCGCGCAACATAACTTCACGTATGAATAAGAAGATCGAGCCGTTAGAGAACGTTATCACCTTCCTCGAATGTCACACTTCTATGTCTATAGCTGCATCTATCCCATGATTCCGAGAGGCTATACATGTATTCCATGAGTAAATGCGCTGAACATTATAGGTTTGACGGTTGGTCTCAAACCGTTTGATGCTTTACTTTGCTATTCAAACCGTGAATTAAGATGTCTCCTGACAATACTGTTCAGCGGATGTACTCCGGCAATACCTGCATTCACTCTCCGAATCACAGGAAACGTGAAGCTGTTAACTTCGCCGTTCGTCTCTCAATGAAGGTGGTACCGCTCCGGACCGGTTTGTCCCTCCAACTTCAAATTCATACTTCGAATTAAGGTGCCCATTGCCAAAATGTATTCTAATTTGCTCCTCTGAACACGAAGCAATGCCCTTGATATAGGGGGTCATCTTCTAGGAAGGTTAGATCTTCTGTAAAACGTATAACTTTATTCAATTACGTAACGCTCTACAAACGTATGACGGTCTGCATTAATATTCATTCCGAGAATTAAGGTGTTTGTTACTAATACTGATTGGGGCATTTACTACCGGAATAGCTAGTTTGCCTCTCGATCATCTAATTCATTCATGAACTTAACATGAAATCATTATAATGTATGTTAAAGAGATTCCCTGGACACGAAGTTATACACTCGGTACAGTGGATTAGTTTTTCGGAGGATTAGGTCTTCGGTCAAGCGACACGTTTAACTATATAGCAATTGGTACCGTTTTCACACGGGGTGACGCTATATTTTAATATCCAATCCGCGAATTAAGGTATCTATGGCCACTGCTGTAGAGCGCATTCAGTCCCGGATTACCTGGTTTGACTCTCGGGAAACAGGGCAGTTGAAGCTACTTTCTTAGGTGTTCGAAAACCATAGATGGTGATTACGGTCACGAACTGTTTTACACACGACCTTCTAATTCATACACGAAATTAAGATGCCATCACTAAAATGTATACTAATGTCCTTCGCTGAATACGTTGGTATACTCTGGATACGGCGGGATAGCTTCTCGGACCGTAAGGCATACGGTAAATCGTTTAACATTATAGTAATTAGTTACGATCTCATACGGTGTGACGCACCATTTTAATGTTCAAACCGAGATCTATTGTGTCTATTGCCAATACCGTTCTGCGGATTTAATCCTAGAATAACTCGATCGTCTTTCTGAATCACAGGATGTTTAAAGCTATTGACCTAGCCGTTCGACTTTCCAGGAGGTAGGCAACGTTCTCGAAAGGTTTAACACCCGATCTTCTAATTCATACATCAATTTAAGGTGACATCCCTAAATTGTATACTAACCTGTTTCCCAAAGCACGTAGCCATACTCTCGATTCGGCAGGTTGGCTTCTAGAACGGTAAAGCATTCGGTAAAACGTTTGACTTTATTGCAATTAGTAACGTTGTCACACCGTGTGACGTTCCGCTTTAATATTCAAACCTAGCATTACGCTGCCTATTGCCAATGTTGATCAGCGTGTTTACACCAGGAATACCTGGTATGACTGTCGGAAACACATGATATGTGACGGTATTGTCACAGCTGTTGAATATCATAGAAGTTTGTAATGGTTTTCAGCGGTTTGTCCCTCGATTTTCTAATTACGACATGAATTCAAGATGCCATCACTATAGTGAATATTGATGTGATTCTCTGTCCTCGTAGTTATACCTTTGATACGGCGCGATAGCTTCTCGGGTGGCAAGACGTTCGGTAAAACGCTTGATCTTGGAGCAACTGGTAACGATCCCAAACCGGGTGCCGCTCTATTTTAAAATGGAAACCATTGAGTAAGGTGTCTGTTGCCAATACTGATCAGCTGAATAACTCCCATAATGCCTGGTTTGACTTCCGGAATCACAGTATAGGTGTAGCTATTGACTTAGCCGTTCGACTCTCGAAGAACGAGGTATCGTTCGCGAACGGTTTGACACTCGGTTATTCTATTCACACATGAAAATAAGGTGACCGCCTCCTAAAATGTCTACTAATTTGTTTCCGTGAGCACTAAGCATGACACTCGCTGCAGCGGGATAGTTTCCAGGAAGGTAATGTATTCGCTAAAAAGAATGACAGTATATCAATTGGTAATGATCTCCGACGGATTGACCTTCTACTGTAATATTCATACCGCGAATGATGGTGTCAATTCCCAATGCTATTCAGCGGTTTTACATCCGAAATAACTGGCTTTACTCTCGGAATCGCAGGATAGGTGGAGCCAATTACGTAGCCGTTCAAATCACAAATAGGGCCCTAACGTTCTCGAACTGTATGCCGCTCGATCTTCTAATTCACACATGAAATTAAGATGCCTCTCACTAATATGTATAATAATTTATCTCTGAACACGAATATATACTCTCGATACAGCGGGCTTGCTTCACGGAAGGTAATACCTTCCGTAAAATGTTGATTATATATGAATTGGTAATTTTCACGACGGTTAGACTCTCTACTATAATATTCATACCGTAAATCAAGGTCTCTGTTGCAATGCTGTTCAGCGGATTTACTTACGGATTACCTAGTTTGACGCTCGAAATCACGATACGTGAAGCTATTGACGTACTTGTGCGATTCTCAAAGAAGGCGGTAACGTTCTGGAAGAGTTTTCTTCTCGATCTTCTGATACACAGATGGAATTTTGTTTCCCGTCACCAAAATTTATACTATTTTGATTCTCTGGCCACGAAGTTAAACTCTCGATACAGCGGGTTAGCTTTTCGGAAGGAACGGCCATCGGTGAAAAGTTAGACTCTATAGCAATAGGTAACGTTTCACATCAGTGTGACGCTGTACTTTAATATTTACACCGTGGAGTAGGGTTTTCAATGACGATATTGTACAGCAGGTTTACTCCTGCATTTCCAGGTTTGACGCTAGGAGTCAAGGGATAGGTGAAGCTGTGGACTTAGCTCTGCGACCCTCACAGAAGGTGGCAACGGTCTAGAAGCGTATGCCTCGCGACCTCATAATTTATCAATGAAATTAAGGTGCCCGACATTAAAATGTTTACTAGTTTTCTTCTCTGATCACCATGATATACCATCTATGCGGCGGGTTAGCTTCTCCGAAGGTAAGGCTATCTTCAATGTGTTCTACTCTATACTAAAAGGTAACGTTCGACAATCATTTGACGGTCTGCTTTAATATTAAAGCCGTGAAATAAGGTTTCCATTGCTAATACTGTGCAGCGGATTTATTGCTGAAATATCTGGTATTACTCTCGGAAACACAGGATTGATGAAGTAACTGACTTAGCCGTTCTTTTCTCAAAGAAGTCTGTAACGGTCCCGAACGGTTTGACCCTCGATATTCTAATTCATATATGAATTTAAGGTGGAATGACTAAAATGTATTCTAATCTGTTTCTCTAATCACGAAGTAATACTCTCGATATGGCGGGTTAGCTTCTCGCAGTGTAAGGTTTTCTTGAAAACGTATGACTTTATAGCAATTGGTAACGTTCTCAATCGGTGTGACGCTCTATACTTACTATTCAGACCATGAATTATGGTGTCACTTACAAATACTATTCAGCGGATTTACTCCAGGAATACCTGGTATCACTCTCGCAAACACAGGATATGTGAAGCTATTGACTTAGCTGTTCGAATGCCATAGGCTGTGGCTACGGTCACAATCTGCTCAACAATAGACCGTACAATACATACTTGAAATTTATATGCCGTCAATAAAATGCAAACTAGCGTGTTTCTCTAATGACTATGTAATACTCCCGATACGGCAGGCTATCTTCGCCGAAGGTTCGGCGTCCTGTGAAAAATTAAAGTCTGTACCAATATGTAACGTTGTGCAACTGTTTGACTCTCTACTTTAAAGCCTATACCGGGAAGTCGGGATTTTAATGCCCGTCCTGTACAGTGGATTTACTCCCGGAATGCCTGGTTAGACTCTCGGAATCATAGGATTGGTGAAGACAGTGACATAGGCGTTCGTTTCTCACAGAACATGGTAACGATATCGAAAGGATTGTCTCTCGATTTTCCTTTCATACAAAAAAGTAATGCATTGGTCTGCTATAACGTCTAATAATTTGTTTCCGTCAGCTCGTAGCAAGGCACTAGCATCGAAGGGGTTGGTTCATGGAAGGTATGGTGTTGGGTAAAAAAAAAAAAAGAAAATTACTTTATAGTAATTTGTAACGTTCTCCGAAGGTTTGACTCTTTACATTAATATTCATACCGCGAATTGAGGTGACTATTGCGAATACAGACCAGCGATATACACCCGGAACAACTGGCCTGACTCTCAGTATCACAGGACAGTTGAAGGTATTGACGTAGCTGTGCCCCTCTCAAAGGAGGTAGTTACGTTCTCGAATGATTTGACCTTCCATTCTGCTACTCATACACGAATATAAGGTTTCCCTTTGCTAAAGTATCTACTAATATTTATCCGTGAACACTAAGCAAGACACTTCCTACGGCGGGATATGTTCTCGGAGTGAAAGGTATTCGCAAAAAATTCTAAATGCATATTAATAGGTAACGTCCTACAACGGTTTGAGTCTGTACTATGAATTTTTGTTCCGTGAATTAAGGTGTCTAATGCCAATGCAGCACAGTGTACTCCTTGCCGGAGTACCTGGTTTGACTCTCGGAACCACAGGATAGGTGAAGTTGTTGACATAACCGTTCGTCTATCACAGAAGGTGGTAACGTTCGCCAGCGGTTTGATCCGCTAGCTTCTAATTCATGCATGAAGCTAAGGTGCTCGCAACTAAAATGAAGAATTATTTCTTCCTCTGATCACGCAGTTATACTCTCGAATCAGCTAGTTTGCTTCTCTGTAGGTAAGGCCATCTGAAATCTGTTTGACTTTATTCCAATTGGCAAAGCTCTCTGATGGCTTGACGCTCTTCTTTACTATGCAAACCGTAAATTGATATGTCTGTTGGCAATACTGTTTGCGGATTTACTCCAACAATACCTGGTTTGACTCTCCGAATCATGGGATATGTGTAGCGATTGGCTTAGACGTTCGAATCTCACATAAGGCGGCAACGACCTCGAGCGGTTTGGCCATGAATCATCTGATTCGTACATGAAGTTAGGGTGACCATCAATAAAATTTATACAATTTCGTCCCTCTGAACACAATGTTATACTCTAGATCCAGCTGGTTAGTTGTTCAGGAGGTAAGGTCTTCGGCAAAACGATAGACCTTACAGCAATTGATATAGTTCTTAATCGAATTGACGCTCTTCTTTAATATGTAAACCGTGAATTATGGTGTCTAATACCAATCCTGTTCAGTGGATTTACTCCCGGAATAGATGGTTTCATTCCCGAAATCGCAGGATAAGTGACGCTATTGATTTAGCCTTTCGCCTCTCACAGAATGTTGTAACGATCTCGAACGGTTTGACACCCGATCATCTAATTCATATATGAGGCTAAGGTGCCCGCCACTAAAACGGATAATTATTTCTTCCTCTGATCAGGATGTCATACTTTCGATGAAGCAGGTGAGGTTCGCGGAATGTATGCCCTTGAGTATAACGTTTGACTTTATACCTATAGGAAACGCTGTGAAACGGTTTGATGCTCAACTTTAAAATTCATACCGTGGATCAGGGTGTCTATGTCAATACTATTTAGCGGAATAACACCAGGTATACCTGGTTTGACTTTCGGAATCACAGGATACGTGTAGCTATTGACTTCGCCGTCCTATCCTCAAAGAAGGTGGTAATGTTCTGGAACGGCATGACTCTCAATATTCTGATTCATATATGAAATTAAGGTGCCCGTCACTAAAACGTATAATAATTTTATTCTCTGTACTTCATGTTTTACACTCGGTACAGCGCGTTAGGCCTTCGGAGGGTTAAGTCTCCAGTAAAGAGTTTGACCTTATTCCTATTGGTAACGTTCTCAAACGGTTTGACTCTCAACATAAATGTTAATGCGGTGAATTAATGTTTCTATTGCCAATACCGCTCATGGCATTTACTCCTGGAATACCAGGCTTGACACTTGTAATATCAGGATAGATGATGCTATTGACTTTGCGGTTAGACTCTCAAAGAATGTGGTAACGTTCTCGAGCGGTCGGAACTTCGATCTTCTAATTCAACCATGAAGTTAACGAGCCCGTCACTGAAATGAAATCTAATTTGATTCTTTGAACATGAAGTTATACCCACCATACTGCTGGTTATATCCTCGGAAGGTATGGTATCCGTTTGAGAGTATGTCGTTATATCAATTGGTAGCAATCTCAAACGGTCTGACGCTCTACTATAATGTTTATACTGAGAGTTAATGTGTATATTGCCAATACTGTTCAGCAGATTTACTCCTGGAATACCAGGCTTGACTGCCGCAATCACAACTATAGGTGAAGTTATTGACTCAGCCGCACGAATCTCAAAGAGGGTGGGCACTTTCTGGAAGGGTATTGTCAATATACACCCTAGTTCACGGTTTGAATAGTAAAGTAGAACGTCAAACCGTCTGAGTGCGTTATCAATTGCTGTAAAGTCAAACGTGTTACCGAATGCCTTACCGTCCGAGAATCTAACCCGCCGTATCGAGGGTATAGCTACGTGATTAGATAAACACACTAGTATGCATTTTAGCTGGCGGAAACCATATTTTCATATAGGAATAGGAGGTTCGAGTGTCAAAGCGTTCAAGAAAGTTACAACCGTCTGTGGGAGACTATCGGCTAAATCAATATCTTCACATATCTTGTGATTCCGAAAGTTAGACAAGATATTACGTGAGCAGAATGTGCTGTTCAGCATTGGAAGTAGACACCTCAATTCACGGTTTGAATATTAAACCAGACCGTAATGCCGTTGTAGAACATTATCCATTCGTGTAGGGTTAAATGTCTTATAACATGCCTTACCCTCTGAAACATTGACCCGCTGTATCGAGAGTATAACACAGCGTTCAGGGGTTCGAACTTGTATTCAATTTAGTGACGAGCACCTTAATTTGATGCACGAATTACAAGAACGATTATCAAAACCGATCCGGAACGTTACCACGTTCTGTGAGAGTCGAATGGCCAAGTTAGCAGCTTCAGTTATCCTGTGCTTGCGTGAGTCATACCAGGTATTCCGGGCTTACATCCGCTGAAGAGTATTGGAAATGCACACCCTAATTTACGGTGTAAGTAGCAATATGAAGATTCCAACCATCGTAGAACGTTACCTACTTGTATAGGCTCGAACTTCATACAGAATACCTTACCCTCCGAGAACATAACCCACTGCAGCAAGTGTCTTGCTTAGTCTTCATGGACACAAATTAGAAGTCAATTTAGAAAACGGACATTTTAATTGAGTGTATCAATAGGAAGATGGAGGGTCAAATCGTACAAAAACTTTACCCCCTACTTTCACAATGGCGCGACTAAGGCAGAAGCTTCACCGATCATATGATGGCATGAGTCAGTTGAGCCATTGCCTGCGTAAATTCGCTGAACAGTATTGGCAGTAGACACCTAAATTCACCGTATGAATATTAATGTAGTTAGTCAATCCTTCGGAGGACAGTACCAATTCGTATTAAGCCATTTCTTTTACTGAATACCATACCTTCCGAGGACCTAACGCGCTGTACCGAGATTATAATTACGTGTCCAAGGCTACAGTTTAGTACGCATTTTAGAGACGTACACCTTATCATCACGCACGAGTTAGAAGGGCGACGGAAAAATCGATCCACAACGTTACAACCTTCTTCGCGAGGCGAGCTTCTAGATCAATAGCTACACCTATCCTTTTATTGCGAAGGTCAAACAAGGTACTCCGGGAGTCAAACCGGAGTAAACATCTGGCATCAGACATCTTAATTCACGGTATGAATATTAAGGTACAGCGCCAAACCTATGTAGAACTTTACCTATTAGTGCAGATGCAAGCTTTATACAGATAGCCTTACCTACCGCGGAACAATCCTGCCGTATCGAGAGTATGACTTTGTGCTCGGCGGATCAAATTAATAAACACTTTAGTGTCGGGGACCTTAATTTCATTATGAGTGAGAAGCTCGAGCGTCAAACCGTTCGAGAAAGATACAACATTCATTGAGACTAGAACGGCGATGTCAGTAGCTTCATACGACCTGTGATTCAGAGAAGAAAAACCATGTATTACGGGTGTAAATCCGCTGCACAGTATTGGAAATAGGCATCTTAATTTACTGCTCGAATATTGAAGTACAGCGTCCAACCGTTGTAGAACTTTACCTGTTCTCATAGGTTTATACTTTTTACCGAGAGCCATACCTTCAAAGCAGCCTAACCCGCTGTAACGAGTGTTTTGCTTAAAGGTCACGGAAACGATTTGGCAGATATTCTAGCAGACGGATACCACTTTTTCCTGCATAAAGCTCAACCTGGGTACTCAATCCGATGGAGATCGTTACAACCTTATTTGAGAGACGGACGGCTAAGTCAACAGCTTCACCTGTTATTTGCTTCCGCGATTCAAACCAGATAATCCGAGAGCAAAGCAGCTTACAGTATTGGCATTACACACCACAGTTCGCGTTATAAATATTAAAGAATAGAGTCAAACCGCAGTAGAACGTTACATATTGGTATAGAGACAAACTTTTTGCCGAAGACCTTCCTTGTCGAGAAGATAACCCGCAGTATCGAGAGGATAACTTCGATTTTAAAGAAACACATTAGAATACGTTTCAGTGATGGCACCTAAAATTAACATATGAATTAAAATATCGATGGCCCAACCCTTCGAGATCTTTACCACACTCCTTATGCAGCCGAATGGCTAGGTCAATAGTTTCAACTCTCCTGTGATTCCGAGAGTCATTTCAGTAAATATGTGAGCAAACCCGCTGAACAGTATTGGTAATGTACACCATAAGTCAGGGATAGAATATTTAAACAGAGCTTCACACCTTCCTATCTTACCTTCCTAGAATCTTACCCGCTGCATCGAGTATCATGCTCAGTGTCCAGGGAAACCAATTAGTAGACTTTTTAGCAGGCGCACAGGATTGTTTCATGTATGAATAGCAAAATCGAGAGTCAAACAGTTGCAGAACTATTCTACCTTCCTTGAAAGCCCCACGTCTGAGTCTATAGCTTCTCCTATCCTGTGATTGCGAGAGACAAATCAGGAAATGCGGGAATAAATCCGCTGAATAGTATTGGCTATAGAATTGTCAATATACATAGTCAAGCTGTTGTAGAAGGTTACGTATTGGTAGAAAGTCAAACTTAATAACGCGGGCCATACTTTCCGCGAACCTAACCCGCTGTATCGAGGGTATAACTACGTGTTCAGAGATACAAATTAGTATATATATCAGTATCGGGCACCTTAATATCACGCATGAATAAGAAGATGGAGGCTGAAAGATATCGAGAATGTTACCACCATCTGTGAGAGAGAAACGGCTAACTCAATAACTCCACCTGTCCTGTGGTCCCATGAGTAAACCAGGAATTCCAGGAGTAAATCCGATGAACAGTATTGCCAGTAGACACCATCATTCTCGGATTGAATGTTAAAGTACAGTGTCGAAGCTTTGTAGAACGTTAGATATTTGTATGAAGACATGCTCTTTATCGGAGGCCTCAATTTCCGATACGCTAACCCGTTGTATATAGGGTATTGCTTCGCGTTCCGAGAAACACATTGGTCTACATGCTAGCGATGGACGTAATAATTTCATGCATAGCTCAGATGACCGAGGGCCAAACTGATGTAGAACGTTCCTCCCTTCTTTGAGAGTCGCACAGATACGCGAATAGCTTCACCTATCCTGCGATTCGAAGAGAGAGCCCAGGAATTCTGCGGCATATCCCGCAGTACATTATTGGAATTAGACACACTATTTCACTATACAAACGTTAAAGAACAGAGATAAACCATTGCAGGACGCTACATATAGCTATACATTCATACATATTACTGAAGGCCATACCTTGCGACAACCTATCCGGCTGTATCGTGAGTATAACATCGTGTTCAAGGAAGCAAACTAGCATATAATTTAGTGGCGGCACCCATACCTTCATGTGTGAAATCGACGATCGAGGGTTAAACCGTTCGAGAACGTTACCACTTACTTTGAGAATCGAAAGGCATTGCCAGAAGTGACGTGCACGGTAATGCCATATTTGAATTCGACGATCCAGCGACTAACTGTATGAGAACGTTTCGACCTCCTTTGTTAATCAAACGGCTGAGGCAACAGCTTCACCAATCACGGGATTCGGAGACTCATACCAGTCATTCCCGGACTAATCCGCTCAACAGTATTGGCAATAGACAGCTCACTTCACGGTATGAATATTAGAGCAGAGCATGAAACCGTTGTAGAGCTTTACGTACGCGCATAGAGTCAAACCTCTTTCCGAAGAGCTTACCATCCTTCACACAAACCCTGTATCGAGAGTATTACTTCGTGTTCAGAGAAGCAAATTATTATACTTTTTAGTGTCGGGCACCTTAATTTCATGTATGAAATAGAGGATCGAGTGTCAAACTTTTAGAGAACGATACCACCATCTTTGAGAGTAGAATGACTAAGTCCATAGGTTCACGTACCATGTGATACCGTGAATCAAACTGTGTATGCCGGGAGTAAATCGGCTGCAGAGTATTGGCATTAGACACCATATATCACGGAATATATATTAAAGCACAGAGGCAACAAGTTTGAGAACTTTACAAATGGAATAAAGTCATACGTTTTACTGCAACCCTTACCCTCTGAAGCCTATCGCATTATATCGAGAGTATAACTTGGAGTTCAGAGGAAGAAATTTGTACACATTTTAGTGACGGGCGCCTTATCCTCATGCGTGAATAAAAAGATGGATGTAACAAACCGTTAGACAACGTTACCACTTTATTTCAGAGACGAACGTCTTGGTCAGTAGCTTCACGTATCCTGATATTCCGGATAGTCAAATCAGGTATTCCGGAAATCAATCCGCTGTACACTATGGCAATGGACACCTTAATTCACGGTTTGAATTTTAAAGTATAGCGTGAAACCGTTTGTGGACGATATCAGTTGGCATAATATCAAACGTTTCACCACTTACCACACCTAGCGAGAACCAAACCTGCTGAAGTGAGTGGGTTGCATAGTGTAACCAGAAACAAACATGTATACATTGTAGTGACGTGCACCATAATTTCAGGTATGGGTGAGCATATCGGGAGACAAGACGTTCCAGGATGTTACCACATTTTTCGAGAATGGCACACCTAAGACAATAGCTTCACCTATAATTGGGATTCAGAGAATCACACCAGGCATATTAGGAGTAAATCCGTTGTATACTGCCGGCAATGGACACCATAATTCGCGTTTTGAATACTAAAGTAGATCGAAACGCCGTTGTAGAACATTAACGATTTGTGTAGGGTTCCACTTCTTACAGAATGGCTCACCATCCGAAAGACTGACCAGCTGAATCGAGAGTATAACACCGTTTACAAAGGAAGAAATTAGTAATCATTTTGGAGACGGGCTACGTAATTTCACTGCGAATAAGAAGATTGCGGATCAAGCAGCTGTTGAATAAGGCCACCTTCTGTGAGAGACGAAAGGCTAAGTGAATACCTTCACCTATCCAGAGATTCCTTGCGTCAAATTATGTCTTTCGAGAATCCGCGGACGTATACTGGCAATGGGTACCTTTATTCACTGTACGAATATTAAAGAAAAGCGTCGAACCGTTGCAAGACACTACCTATTCCAATAGAGTTAAAACTTTTTACCGAAGGGCATACCTTCCGAGAAAACCCACCGTCAGAAGGGGGTGCTCCGCTTCGTGTTCATGGAAACATATAAGTTGACATTTTATAGACGGGCACCATAATTTCATGTATGAATTAGAAGATCTAGTGTCAAACCCTTCGAAAAGGTTACCACCATCTGTGAGTGATGTATGGCTAAGTCAATAGCTTCACCTATCCTGTGATTTCGAGAGTCATGCCTGGTATTCCGGTAATAAGCCCGCTGTAAGCTATTGGCAATAGACATCTCAATACACGGTTTGAATATTAAAGCAGGCCGACATGCCGTTGTAGAACATTACCTACTCGTTCAACACCAATAACTATCGATCAGCAACGGTTTGACTCTGCACTGCAGTATATATACCGAGAAATTGGGTGTTTATTGCCAACACGGTACAGCGCATTTTCCACCGGAATACCTGCTTTGACTCGCGAAATCTCGGGGTAGGTGAAGATATACACGTACCCATCCGCCTGTCACAGAAGGTGGTAACGTTCTCAATAGTTTGACGCTAAATCTTCTAATTCATTCCTGAAATTAAGGTCCTCGTCACTAAAATGTATAGTAATTCATTTGACTCTTGGTATCACAGGATGGGTCAAGCTGTTGACTTAACTGTGCGACTCCTACAATTGGTGGGAACGTTCTCGAACGGTTTGACACTACATCCTCCTATTGATACATGATATTAAGGTCGCAGTCTGCGAAAATGTCTACTTATTCGATCCTGTGAACACAAAGCAAGACAATCGCTACGGCAGATTGAGTTCTCGGAATGAAAGGTATAGGTTATGAAGAATGACTTTATCCCAATTCGTAATGCTCTCCGTCGGTTTGACTCTCAACCTTAATATTTATGCCATGAATTACGTTGTCCATTGGCAATATTGTTCAGCGCTCCTGCGCCTAGAATAAGTTGTCTGACTCTCGCAATTACAGGAGAGGATAAGCTAACGACCTAGATGTGGGTTTTTGAAGGAAGGTGGAATAGTTTTCCAACGGTTTGAATCTCGATTTTCCTATTCATACATAGAAATGTCCTATGCGTCGGCTAAAAAGCCTACTAATTGGATTCCGTGGACACTAAGCATAATAGTCGATACTGCGGGTTAGGTTCTAGGAAGGTAAGGTATTCGGTATACTGTCTGGCTTTACAAAAATTCGTTATGTTCTCCATAGTGTTGACTCTCTATTTTAATATTCAGATTGTGAACGAAGGTGTATATTTCCAATACCGTTCAGCGCATTCACTCCCGTAATATCGGGACTGCCTCTTGGAATCACAGGATAGGAGAAGCTATAGGATAGGAGAAGTTAGACCTAGCCATCGACACTCAAAGAGGGTGGTAATGTTCTCGATCGGTTCGAACATCGATATTCCAATTCATACATGAATTTAATGTGCCGGCACTAAAATATTTACTAATGTGTTTCTCTCATCACGAAGTAGTACTCCCGATGCGGGGGGTTATCTTCTCGGGCGGTAGTGCTTTCGGTAAAACGTTTGACATTGCAGGAGTTGATAATGTTCTCAAACGGTTTGACGATCTAATTCAACATTAAAGCCGAGAATTACAGTGTCTATTCTCAACAGGGTTCAGCGGATTTACTCCCGGAACACATGGTATGACTGTCGCAATCGAATGATGGGTGATGCTATTGACCTAGCTGTTCGACACTCAAAGAGTTTGGCAACCTTCTGGAACGATTTGACCCTCGATCCAATAATTCATACATGTGAAGCATTTGACTTCGCCGTCCGACACTCAAAGAAGGTGATAACGTTCCCGTACGGTCTTGCCCTACATCTTCTAATTTATACATGAATGCAAGGTGCCCGTCACTGAAATGAAGACTAATTTCCTTCTCTGAACGCGAGGTTATACTCTCGATGGTGCGGGTTTGATTCTTGGACGGTAGGGCCTTCACTAAATCTTTTGACATTATAACAGTAGGTAACGATCTACAAGGGATGGACTGCGTACCTTAATATTCATACCGTGAATTAATATGACCATTGCCAGTAATGTATAGTTTTGTGACTCTCGAAATGCCTGGTTCGTCCTTCAGACTCACAGGACAGTGAAACTGCTGACTTATCCGTTCGACTCTCAAAGTAGGTGGTAACGATCTCGAGCGGTTTGACCCTCGGTCTCCAATTTCATACATGAAATTGAGGTGCCCGTCACTAAAATGCATTCTAATTTTCATCTCTGATCACGACTTTATACTGTCTAGACAGCCGATTAGCTCATAGGTAGGTATGGTAATTGATAAAACGTTTGACTTTAAACAAACTGGTAACGTTCACAAACCGTTTGACTCTTTACATTAATATTCCAACCGTGAATTAAGGTGTCCGTTGCCAACAGTGTACAGCGGAATTACTCCTGGAATTCCAGGATTGACTCTAAGAATCACAGGACAGGTGATGCTTTGGACTCAGCCGTTCGACGTTGAAAGAAGGTGACAACGATCTCGATATGTTTAACACTCGACATTCATATTCATAAATGAATTTGGTGTGCCCGTCAATAAAATGTACACTCATTTCTTTCCCTCAAATGGATATTATACCCACGACACTGCGCCTTATGTTCTCGGAAAGTAAGGTATACGACGTTATACCAGCTGGTAACGTTCTCAAACGGTTTGACTCCCACTTTGATATCCATACCGTGAAATATGATGTCTATTGCCAATAATCATCTGCGGATTTACTCGTTAAATACCAGGGTTGACTCTTGGAATCACAGGATAGGTGAAGCTGTTGACTCAGCCGTCAATGTATCAAAGAGGTTGGCAACGTTCTCGAATGGTTTGACACCTAATCTTCTAACTCATACGTGAAATTAATGTGGCCGTCACTATAATGTATACTAATATATGTTTTTGAATACAAAGTTATTCTCTCGATACCGCGGATTATGTTCTCGGAGGGTACGGGCTTCTGTAAAACTTTTGATATTATCCCAATTGGTAACGTTCTACAAAGGTTAGACTCTGTAGTATATTATTCAATGCGTGAATAAAGATGTCCACCGTCTATAGTGTACACCGGCTTGACTCCCGGAATACATGGTTTGACTATCGGAATCACAGGATAGGTGAAGCTATTGACATAGCTGTACGACTCTCTACGAAGGTGGTAACCTTCTGAAACGGTTTGACATCCGATCGTCTAATTTATACATGAAATTGATCTGCTCGTCAGTATAGTGTATACCAATGCCTTGTTCTGAACACGATGTTGTACTCTCAATACAGCGGGTTAGTTTCTCGGGGGTGGGGGGTAAAGCTTTCGGTAAAAGGTTCGTATCTTCACCAGTGGGTACCGATATTCAGCGGGATGTGGTTCTGCTTTAGTATCCATACCGTGAATTAAGGCGTCTATTGCCAATTGTGCAGAGCGGATTGACTCTCGGAATACCTGGCATTACTATCGGAATAACAGGATATATGAAGATACTAATGTAACCGTTGGACTTCTGAAGGAGGTGGGAATGTTCTCGAATGGTTTGACTCTCGACTATTCTATTCACACATGAAAACAAGGTGACCGTCACTAAAGTGCCCAATAATTTGTATCTCTGATCACGAAGCTGTACTCTCGAAACGGAGAGTTTGCTTCTTGGAACGTAAGGCTATCGGTAAATTGTTTGACTGTATACCATTTGGCAATGTCCTGAAACGCTTACACAATCTACTATAATATTCAAACCGTGAGTTAAGGAGCCAATTGCCAATACTCTTCATTGATCTTACGTCCAGAGTACCTTGTTTGACACTCCGAATCACAGGATATGTGTAGCTATTGACGTAACCGTTCGTCTCTCTCAGAATGAATCATCGTTGTCGAACATTGTGACTATCCATCTTGTTATTCATGCGTGATGCTATGCTGCCCGTCACTGAAATGGAATCTAATTTCTTTCTCGGAAAACAAAGTGACACTCTCGATACAGCGGCTTACTTTTTCGGATGGTATGGTCTTCGGTAAAGCGTTTGACTTTCTAGCAATTGGTAACGTTCTGTATCTCTTTGACGCTCTATTTAAATATGCTGTCCGTGAATTAAGGTGTCTATTACTAATACTGAGCAGCTGATTTCTCCCCGATTACCTGGTTTCTCTCACGGTATCACAGGAATGGTGAATCTGTTGATTAAGCGGATCGATTACAAAAGCAGGTGGTTACGTTCTCGATGGTCTGACTTTTTGAATTGCTATTCATGCAAGAAAATACGGTATGCGTCTGCAATAATGTCTACTATTTTGATTACGTCAGCAATGAGCAAGACACTCCCAACAGCGCGTTAATATTCTTGGCAGGTAAGGGATTCATTAAAAAGAATGACTTTATACGACGTGCTTATGACCTCAAACGGTTTGACACTCTACTTTACCATCCCAACCGTGAATTAACGTGCCTGTTGGCAATACTGTGCTGCGGATTTACTCCCGGAATACCTGGTATGACTCTCGGAATCACACGCTAGGTAAACCCGATGACTTAACCGTCCGACTCTCAAGGAGGGTGCTAAAGTTCTCGAAAAGTTTGTCCCTCGAATATCAGTTTCATGGATGGATTTAAGTTGCCTGTCGCTAAAATTTATACTAATTTGTTCCACTGAACATGATATTATTCTCTCGATACAGCGTTTTTGGGTCTCTGAATGTCAGGCCTTCGGTAAAGTTTTTGAAACTATACCAATAACTAACTTTCTGCAACGGTTTGACTATGTACGTTAATATTTATATCGTGTACTGGGATGTCAATTGTCAATACTGTACAGCGCATATACTTCAGGAATATATGCTTTGACTATCGGAATCGCAGGATAGGTGAAGCTATTGACTTAGCAGCTCGTCTATCACATCATGTAGGAACCTCCTCGAACAGTTTGACCATCGATGTTGATATTTTTAAACAAACTCGTGGCATTCGTCCACTAACATTTCTGTGAAATTGTTTCCGCGCACATTACGCAGGACACTCACTACAGAGGGTTAGGTTTTCTGAAGGTATGGTAGTCGGTAAAAGGAAAGACATTATGCACATTGGTAATGTTCTCCGTCAGTTTGGCTCTCTACATTAATATTCATACAGTGAATTAGCGTGTCAGTTCAATTCCGGAATTGAGTGTCGGACTCAATTCCGGACTACCTGATTTGACTCTCGGAATCGGTGGATAGGTGAAACAATAGATTTCTCCGTACGACTCTCAAAGTGGGTGATAACGTTCCTGAACGGATTGACACGCGATCTCGTTATTCAACCATGAGATTGATGTCCTAAAATGAATACAAATTTTCTTCTATTAACACGTAGGTATACCCACGATACACCGGGTTTAGTTCACGAAAGGTAAGGCCTTGCGGTAAAGATTGATACTACAACGATAGGTAATGTTCTACAAATATTTGACGCTCTGCTTTAATATTCATACCGTGAATGAACGTGTGCATGAATAATTCTGCACTGCGGAATGACTTCCGGAAAGGTGGCCAGACCCTCGGAACCGCACGATAGCTGTAGATACTGACTAAGCCGCGATTCTCAAAGAAGGTGGTAACGTTCTCGAAAGGGTTGTCCTTCGATCTTCCAATTCATACGTGAAATTCAATCATTCCCGTGATTAAAATGTATTATAATTTGTTTCTCCGAACACTAAGTTATACCCCCGATACAGCGGGATGGTTCGCCGAAAGTAAGGTGTCCGGTAAGAAGTTTATCGTCTTACGCATTGGTAAAGATCTTCTACATGCTGAGGCTCTACTTTAATATTGATACAGTGAATTATGGTGCCCATTGCTAATACTATTCAGCGGATTTACTCACGGATTACCTGGCATGACTCTCGGAAACACAGGATATATGAATCTATACACTTAGCTGTTCGAATATCTAAGAGAGTGGCAACGTTCTCGAACGACTTGACCAACGATCTTCTAAATCATACATGAACCTAAGGTGCCCGTCACGGAAATAATTAATAATTTATTTCCCTTTTCACGATTTTATACTATCGATATGGCGGATATGCTTCTCCGATGGTAGGGCTATCGGTAAAACGTGTGACTCTTTACCAATAAGTAAGTTTCTACAACGGTTTGACGCTTTTCTGTAATATTCAAACCGCTAATTACTGAGTCTATTGCCAATACTTTTCAGCGGATTTACTCCTGGAATACATGGTTTGACTCTCGGAATCACGAGATAGGTGATGCTATTCACTCAACCGGTCGACCCATGAGGAAGCTGGCAACGTTCTCGAACGGTTCGATACTCGATCTTCTAATTCATACAGGAAATTAAGATGGCCGTCTGTAATGTTTATAAGAACCTGATCCTCTGAACACGAAGTTATTCTCCTCGTACGGCGAGTCAGCTTCTCATAAGGTAGGGTTACCGGTATAGTGTTTGCTTCTACAAAAATATGTTAAGTTCAATAACGGTTTGACGGTCTGCAATAGTGTTCATACCATGTATTAACGTGTCTATTGCCAATACTGCTCAGGAGAGTTACTCCAAGCATACCTGCCATGACTCTCGGAAGCACAGGATATGTGAAGTGATTGACTTAGCTGTGCGACGCACAGAGATGGTGGAAAAGTTTTCGAACGCTTTGTCTCCCGATGTTGATATTTATATATAAAAATGTGGTGTCCGTCCACGAAAATGTCTACTAATTTGTTTCCGTGAGTTGCATGCGGGCCATTCGGTGCAGCGGGAAAGGTTCTCGGAAGGTAAGGTAATTATTAAGAAGGCTGGATTTATACCAATTGCTAATGTTCTCAAACGGATAAACTCTGTATTTTAATTATCATACCGCGACATAAGGTGTCTATTGCCAATACTGTTCATCGTATAATCTCCCGGAATACCTGGTACGACTCTCGAAATCGCAGGATTGACTTAGCCGTTCGTCTCTATCACAAGGTTGCAACGTGCCCGAACGGTTTGAATCTCGATCTTCTAATTCATACATGAAATTATAGTGCCAGACACTAAAACGTATACTAACCCATCCCTCAGAACAGGAAGCTATACTCTCGGTACAGCGGGTTAGCTTCTCGGCAGGTGAGGACTCGGGCAGGAAGTTGTCTCAATACCAATAGGTAACGTACTACTGCGATTTGACTCTATTCCTCAAAATTTATACCACAAAATGGGGTGTCTGGTGCCAGTACTGTAAGCCGCTTTGCTCCCGGAATATCTGGTTTGACTAGCGGAAGCACAGGACAGGTGAAGCTATTGACTTAGCTGTCCGAACCTCAAACAAGGTTGTAACGAACTCTAACGGATTGACTACCCAGGTTCAGGTTGATGCCGGAAACTGTGGTGGCCGCCTGCTATAATATCTACCAATTTGTTTCCGCAAGCTTTAAGCAAAACACTCGCTACAGCGGCTTAGGCTGCTTGGAGGGTAAGGCCCTCGGTAAAAAGTATTAATCTATGACAATATGTAAATGTCTACAACCGTTTGATGCACTGCTTTAATATTCAAACCGCGACTTAATGGGTCTACTGCCCATACTGTCCAGCGGATTTACTCCCGGAATTCCATATTTGGCTTTCGGAATCACAGGTGAGGTGAAGCTAATGGCTTAACCGTTCGAAACTCAAAGATGGTGGTAACATTCTCAAACGGTACGACTCTTTATCTTCTTATTCATTTGTGAAATTAAGGTGCGCATCACTATAATGTCTACTAATTCGTCCCACTGAACACCATGTTATAGTGTGGATAGAGCGGATTAGTTCGACAGAGGTTAAGGCCTACATTAAAGCGTGTGACTTCATTCCAATGGGTAACACACTCAAATGGTGACGCGCTCCTTTAATATTAGAACCGTGAATTAAGGTGTCTAATGACAATATTGTTCTGCGGATTTACTGCCGGAACATCTGGTTTGGCCCTCGGAATCACAGCATAGGCGAAGCTATTGACTTAGCCGTTCGACAGTCAAAGGAGGTGGTATCGTTTCCGAACGGATTGACCCTCGATATTCCAAATCGTACATGAAACGAATGTGCCCGTCAATAATGTGTATAAGAATTTGATTCCCTGAGCACGAAGATATACGCTCGATACGGCGGGTTAGCTGCACCGAAGGTAAAGGTTTCGGTAAAGTGTTTGAGTCTATATCAATACATATCGTTCTCCGACAATTCGACTGCATACTTTAATGCTCATGGCGAGAATTTAGGTGTCAATTGCCAATAATGTACAACAGATTTGCTCCCGGCATACCTGGTTTGACTATCCGAATCGCAGGATGGGTGAAGCTATTGACTTTGATTTCGACTCCCACAGAAGGTGGAAACGTTCTCGAGCGGTTTGATTATCGATATTCCATTTCATAGATGAAATAAAGGTGGTCGTCTATAAAATGTATACTAATTTGCTTCACTGAACTCGAAGTTATACTCTCGTTAAAGCAGGTGAGCTTCTCTAATGTAAGGCCTTGCGTGAGATGTTTGACTCTGTTTCAATTTGTAAAGATCTACAATGCTATGATTGTGTACTATAACATTAATACAGCGAAATAGGGTGCCTGATGCCCACACTGAGCCGCAGATTTACTCGCGGTGTAACTGATTTGTCTCTCGGAAACATTGGAAATGTGAAGCTATTGAACTAGCCTTTCGAATCACAAAGGAGATGGTAAGTTTCCCGATCGGTTTGACATTCGATATTCTATTTCATATATGAAATGAAATTGCGCGTGACTAAATTGTATACTAGTTCGTACCGCTGAGGACGTTGTTATATTCTAAATACAGCGGGTTAGGATTTCGGTGGGTGAGGTTGTCAGTAAGACGTTTGAGCTTATACCAATTGGTAACATTCTCAAAACTATTGACTTCTACTTTAAATTGAAACCGTGAATGAACGTGCCCATTGCCAGTACTGTACAGTGCATTTAATCCCGTAATACCCGATTTGGCTTTCGGACTCATAGTATAGATTAAGCTATTGTCTTAGCCGTTCGACTCCCAAACAACGTGGTAACGATCACGAATGGATAGACAATAGATCTTCAAATTCATATATGAAATCAAGGCGCCGGATACTAACAAGTATACTAATTAGTATCTCTTACGATGAGTTTATACTGTCGAGACAGCCGATTAGTATCACGGAGGGTAAGGTCTTCGGTAAAACGTTTGACTCTATAGCAACTGGTATCGTTCACCAAGGGTTTCACGCTCTACTTTGATATTCAAACCATGAATTAAGGTGTCAATTTCCAATACTCCTCAGCGGATATACTCTCGGATTACCTGGCTTTACTCTGGAAATCACAGGATAGGGGGAGATATTGACTTATCCATTTGACACTCAAATATGGTAGCAACGTTCTCGAGCGGATTGGCCCTCAACCGTCTAATCCATGCATGAAATTAAGGTGCCCGTCGCTAAAATGTAAATTAATGTGTTTTTCGGAGCACAAAGTCATACTCTCGATGCGGCGGGTTTGTTTCGCGGTTGGTAAGGCTTTCTGTATAAAGTTTGGCTCTACAACAATATGTAAAGTTCTACAAAGGTTTGGCGCTACACTTCAATATTCATACAGTGATTTAAGATGTCTAATGCCAATTCTGTTCAGCGGATTTTCGTCCGGAATATCTTGTTTCACTTTCGGAATAACAGCATCGGTGAAGGTACTGACTTAGTTGAGCGATTCTCAAAAGTGGCGATATAACTCTAGAAAGCATTGACTCGCGATCTCCTTATTCATCAATGGGATTAAAGTGCCCGTTACTAAGATGGATTCGAATATTCTTCTACAAACACGTATTTATACCCTCGATATATCGGGTTTTGTTCGCGGAATGTGAGGTTTCCGGATAAATGTTTGACGTCATACGTATTGGTAAAGTTCTCCTACGGCTTGCCGCTGTATTTTAATATTCACACCGCGGATTAAGGATGTCTATTCCCAATACTGTTCAGCGGCTTTTCTCCCGGAATACACGGTTTATCTCTCGAAATCGTGGGAAAGGTGAAGCTATTGCCATAGACATGCGACCCTCAGAGGAGGTGGAAACATTCTCGGAGGATTTGACACTACATCTTCCTATTCATACATACAATTAAAGTGTCCGTCCGCTAAAGGGTCTAAAAACTTGTTTCCTTGAACACTAAGCAAGACACTTGATGCAGCAGGTTATGATCTCGGAGAGTAAGGTATCTGGTTCAAGGTTTGACCTTTTACCAGTAGGTAGCGTTCTACGATGGTTCGAATCAATATATTACTATTCATACCGCAAATTAAGCTGTCTATTACCAATACTGTACTGCGGAGTTAATCCAGGTGTACCTGGTTTATCACTCGGAATCACAAAATAGGTGAAGCTACTAATCTAGCCGTTCGAGTCTCAAAGAAGTTGGTATCTTTGTCGATCGGTTTGACCATCGATATCCTAATTTATACATGAATTGAAGCTACCGTCACTAAAATGTTACTAATTTGTTTTTCTGGGCACGAAGTTATAATCTCGATACGGCGGGTTAGCTTCCCGGAATGTAAGGAATTCGGTAAGATATTTGACTTTTGTACCAATTGGTTGCGTCCGCAGACGGTGTGACGCTACATTTTGGTATTCACTCCGTGAATTAAGGTGTCGGCTGGCAATACTGTTGAGCGGATTTACTCCTGGAATACCTTGTATAACTCTCTTAATCACCAGGATAGGTGAGGCTGTTGACTTATCCTTTCGTATCTCACAGAAGGTGGTAACGTCCTCGAAAAGTTAACCCTCGATCTTCTAATTCATGCATGAAGTTAACCAGCATGTCACTAAAATCTTTACTAATTTGCTTCTCTGGACACAAAGATAAACTCTCGATACAGCGGGTTAGTTTCACGGAAGGCACGGCCGTCGGTAAATAGTTTTACTCTATACGAATACGTATCGTCCTTCAACGGTTTGACTCAGTACGTTGATTTTCAAACTCGGAATTACGCTGCCTAATGCTAATACCTTTCAGCAAACATACTCCCGGCACAGCTAGTTTGACTCTCGGTATCACAGAATAGGTGACGCAATTGACTTAGCTGTGCGACTGTCAAGAAGGGTGGTATGTTTCCTACGGTTTGACTCTCAATATTCTTATTCATTCAAGAAATTACGGTGCACGGTACTATAAGAAATAGTAGTCTGTTTCTGTGAACACCAATATATTCTATCGACACAGCGGGTTGGGTTGTCGCAGGGTAAGGCCTTTGATATAACGTTTCCTTTATAACAACTGGTAACGTTCTCAAACGGTTTGCAACAAAACATTAATATTAAATATATAAACATTATTATTCAAACCGAGAATTACGTCCATTGAAAATTGTGTGCAGCTCGTAGACCCCCGGAATTCCTGGTCTATGCATCAGAATCACAGGATAGCTGTAGCTGTTGGCTTTGCAGTTCAGCGCTCAAAGAAGGTGGGATCGTTGTAGGACCGCTTCAATCTCGATATTTCCATTCATACATGGAAATACGGCGGCCCTCTGCTAAAATGTCTACTAATTTGTGTCCGATAGCACTAAGCAAGACACTCGATACAAGGGGTTATGTTCTCGGAAGGTAAGGTATTCTGTAAAAAACATGACTTTATACTGAATTGGTAACATTCTACGACGGTTTGTCTCTCTACTTTGATATTTATACCGCGAGTTAAAGCATCTGTTGCCAATGCTGCGCAGGGAATTTACTCCCGGAATACCTGGTTTGATTGACGGAATCACAGGATAGGTGATGCTATTGACGTAGCTGTGCGACCCTCAAAGATGGTGGTAACGATCTCGGACGGATTGACTCTCAATTATGCCATTCTTGCACGGAAATAATGTGTCCGTCTGCTAAAGAATGCACTAATTTGTTTCCGCGAACAGTACGCAAATCTCTTTCTACAGCGGTCGAGGCTTCCCGGAAGTCGAGGCCTCCCGTAAAAATTTGACTCTATACGAATAGGTAACGTTCTACAGCGTTTTGACGCTCAGCTTTAATACTCAAACCGTGGAACAAGGTGTCAATTGCCAATACGTTTCAGCGTAGTTACTCACGGGATACCTGGTTGTACACTCGGAATCAAAGAACAGGTGAAACATTGGACTTAGCCGTTCGACTCTAAATGCGGGTGGTAACGTCCTCGAACGGCTTGACTCTCGATTTTGTATATCATACGTGAATATAAGGTGACGTCACTAAATTCAATATTAATGTGTTCTCCTAAACATGAAGCTATACTCTCGACAGGGCGTGTTAGGTGAGGGATTCGGTAAAGCATTTGTCTTTATGGCAACTCAAACGTTCTCACACGGTGTGACGCTCCATTTTAATAATCAATCTCCGTGTTAGAGAACCTAGTGCCAATACTGTACAGTGCGTTTACTGTCGGAATATCTGGTTTGACTTACGGAATCACGGGATGTATGAAGTTATTCACTTACGCCTTCGTATCTCAAAGATGGTGACAACATTCTCGATCGGTATGACTCACGATTTTCTAATGCATACATGATGTTAACGTGTCGTTTCTGAAATGAAAACATATTTCTTTCTCTGAAGACGATGTTATACTTTTGTGAACAGTTTAACAATTATTGTAATATTCGACAGCAAACAAAGGTGTCTATTGCCAATACTTTTCAGCGTAATTACTCCCGGAATACCTGGCTTGTCTCTCCGAATTCCTGGGCAGGTGATGCCACTGAAATATCCGCTCGAATCTCAAAGATGGTGGTAACCTTCTTGAACGATTTGACCTTCGATCTTCCTATACATAATGAAATTAAGGTCCCCGTCACTAAAATGTTTAGGAATATGATCCTCCGAACACGAAGTTATTCCCTCGATGAAGCGGGTGATGTTCGCCGAGGGTACGGCCATGGGTAAAGCATTTGACCTTATAACAATTGACAACGTTCACGAACGGTTTGTCGCTCAATTTTAATATTCAAACCGATAATTAAGATGCCTATCGCCAATACCGTTCAATGGCTTTACTCCCGGAATACCTGCTTTGAATCTTGCAATTGCAGGATAGGTAAATCTATTGACTTAGCCGTTCGTCTGTCACGTAAGGTGGCAACGTCCTCGAAGTGTTTGACCCTCGAACTTCTAGTTCATATCTGAAATTAAGGTAGCGTCGCTAAATTGTATACCAATACAATTAGACTCTAAAGACTTAGCTATACCCTCGATACGGCGGGTCACCATCTCGGATGGTAAGGAATTCGGTAATACGTGTGACTTTATATCAGTTAGTTACGTTCCCACACGTCGTGACGCCATATTTTAATATTCATTCCGCGAATTTAGGTATCTATTGGCAATACTGTTAAGCGGAATTACTCTCGGTGTACCTGGCTTGACCATCGGAATCGCTGGATAGGTATAACTATTGATCTAGAAGTTAGGCTCTTGAAGAAGGTGGTAACGCTGTGGAACGGTTTGACCATGCCTCATATAATTCGTACCTGAGAATAGTGTGCCCTCCACTAAAATGAATACAAATTCGCTTCTCTTATCGCGAGGTTATACTCCGGATACAGCGGGAAGCGTTCTCGGGTGGTATCGCCTTCTGTAAGAAGAGTGTCTTTATAGGAATTGTAAATGTTCTCCGACGATTTGACTCCCTGCTTTAATGCTCATGCCGTGAATTTAAGTGTCCATTGCCAATGCTGTCCAGCGGATGTAGTCCTGGAATGCCTGGCTTGAGTTTCGGCATCCCAGGTTGGGTGAAGGTAGTGACATAATTGTGCGACTCTCAAAAATGGTGGTAACTTTCTCGAGAATTATGACCCTCGATCTTCTTATTCATACATGGTACTAGGGCGACCGTGACAGACAAGAGGACTAATTTCATTCTCTGAACACGAAATTGTACCCTCCATGCATCAGGACAGGTCCACTGAAAGTAAGGCCTTGGGTAAAATGTGTGAGTTTGTAGCAATTAGTGTCGGTCTCAATCGGTTTCACGAACAACTTTAATATCAACTCGTGATTTAAGGTCTCCTTTGACAATACTGTTAGGCGTATTTACTCCTGGAAAACCCGGTATGACACACGCACCCACAGGTTATACGAAGCTATTGACTTAGCCCCTTGAATCTCGAGGATGGTGATTACTATCTCGAACGGTTTGACCATTGATCATCTTATTCACTTTAAGTTAACGTGCCGTCACTGAAATGCATATTAATTTCTTTCTCTGGACACGAAGTTATACTCTCGGTACAGCAGGATACTTTTTCGGGGTGGAACGTCTTCTGTTAAACGTGTGACATTATAGCAATTGGTATCGATCCAGAAATGATTGACGGTCTGCGTTTATACTCAAACCGTGAATTGAGGTGTCTATTGCTGATAATGTTCAGCGGATTTACTATCGGAATACCTGTTATGACTCTCGGATACAGTGTGTCTGACACTACTGACTTAGCCGATCGATTCTCATAGATGGTAGTCACGGTATCGATCAGTTTTACCCTCGATCTTCTAATTCGTAATTGAAATTAATGGTCTTGTCGCTAAAATGTATCCTAATTCGTCCCACTAAACCCGATGTTACACTCTCGATACAGCTGGGTAGTTTATCGGAGGGTAAGGTCATCGGTAAAATGTTGACAATATAGCATTTGATAACCATCTGAAACGGTATGGCGCACAGTTTTAGTA
Organism: Lasioglossum baleicum; assembly: GCF_051020765.1. Classification (NCBI taxonomy): domain Eukaryota; kingdom Metazoa; phylum Arthropoda; class Insecta; order Hymenoptera; family Halictidae; genus Lasioglossum; species Lasioglossum baleicum. The sequence goes on from NW_027469126.1 coordinate 458,243, forward strand.
CTCAATCCGCGAATTAAGGTGTTCAATGCCAATACCGTTGAGCGGATTTACTACGCGGAATACCTGCTTTGATTCTCGGAATCAGAGGATAGGTGAAGCTATTGGCTAAGTTGTGCTACCCTCAAAGTGGGTGATAACGTTCTCAAACGGATTAATGCTCTATTTTAATATTCAAAACCGTGAATGAAGGTGTCTTTTACCAGCACTTCTTAGCGGATTTACACCAGGAAAACCTGGTTTGACTCTCTGATTCGCAGGATGGGTGCAGCTATTGACTTAGCTGTTTGTCTATCACAGATGGTGGTAACTTTCACGAGCGATTTGACACTCGATCTTATAATTCAAGCACGAAATTGACGTGCTCGTCATTAAACTGTATACTACTTCGTACCTCTGAGCACGGAGTAATGCTCTCGATGAAGCGCGTGGGGTTAGCGGAAGGTGCGGCCTTTCGTAAAACGCTTGAGTTTATACCAATGGGTAACGCACTCTGATAGCTTGACTCTCTACTGTAATAATCATGCCGAGAATTAAGATGTTCGTTGCCAATAGTGTACAGCGGATTGATTCCTGAAATACCTGGTTTGACTATCGGAATAACAGTATAGGTGATGCTATTGACTTAGCTGTTCGACATAGACGAGGGTAGTATCGTTCTCGAAGGGTTTGACATTCGATCTTCGAAATCATACCTGAAATTATGGTGGACGACCCTGAAATATATACTAGTTTGTTTCTCTGGATACGAAGTTATACGCTCGATCCATCGGGATAGATTCATGGAAGATAAGGCCTTCGGCAAATAATTTGACTCCATATCAATTGGTATCGTTCTACAACAGCTCGACGGCCCCCTTCAGTACTCTAACTGTGAAATGAGGCGTCTATTGTCATGACTATTCTGTGGATTTACACCAGGAATACCGAATATGACTCTCCGAAGCACAAGATATATGAAGCTATTGACTTAGCACTACGAATATCATAGAAGATGGTAACGGTCTCGAACTGTTTTAAACACGACCTTCCAATTCATACATGAAGGTAAGTTGTCAACACTATAATGTATACTAATGTGATTCTCTAAGCAGAAAGTTATACTCAAGATACAGTGGATCAGTTTTTCGGAGTATATGGTCTTCGGTAATAGGTTTGCCCTATGGGAATTGGTATGGCTCTCACACGGGGAGACGTTCTATTTTAATATTCAATGCATGATAAGTGGTGTCTATTTGCAACACTGTTCAGCAGAATAACTGCCGGAATGCCCGGATCGACTCTCGGAATCGCGGAATGGATGAAGCTATTGACTTAGTCGTTTGTCTCTCACAGAAGATGGCAACGTTCTCAAGCGGTGTAATAATCGATTTTATTATTCATACGAGAAGTTAAGGTACCCGTCACTGATCTGAATACTAGTTTCTTTCTGTGAACTCGAACTCATACTCTCGATGAAGCCGCTGAGGTTCGCGGAATGTGAGGCCTTCGGTAGAACATTTGACATTATACGAATCGGTAACGCTCTCAAACGATTTGAAGCTCTATTTTAATATTCGAACAGAGAATTAAAGTGTCTATTGCCATAACTGTTCAGCGCACTTATTCCCGGAATACCTGATTTGACTATCGGAATCACAAGATAGGTGCAGCTACAAGCTTAGCCATTCGACTCCCAAAGAAGGTGGGAACTTTCTCGAACGTTCTGACTCCCGATTATTCTATTCCAACATGAAAATAATGTGTCCGTCTGCTAAAATGTTTACTAACTTGTTTCCGCGAGCACTACACATGACACGCGCTACTGCGGGATATGTTCTAGGAAGGTTATGTGCTCGGTAAAGAGAATGAACCTATACCAATTGGTAATGATCACCACAATAATAGTCGAAAATATCAGAACAGCAAATTTTCATATTATATATGCAATAAATTAGCGCTCCCCAATACTAGTCGAAAATATCGTGTACATCAAATTTTCATATTATATGTGCAACAAAATTAGCTCACCACAATACAAGTCGAAAATATTGGTAGAGCAAAGTTTCATATTATATATGCAATAAAATTATCTCACCTCAATACTAGTCGAAAATACCAATAGAGCAAATTTTATACAATAAAATTTGTAAACAGTAGAAAATTACAACAGACCAAATTTTCATATTGTACACCCAATAAAATTAGCGCACCCCAATGCAAGTCCAAAATATCAGTAGAGCAGATGTTAATATTATATATGCAATAAAATTAGCTTACCACAATACCAGTCGAGAATATCAGTAGACCAAATTTTAATATTATACACGCAATGAAATTAGCTCACCACAGTAATAGACGAAAATATTAGTGCAGCAAATTTTCATATTACGTACGAAGTAAAATTACTTCACCGCATTACTAGTCGATAATATCAATGGAGCAAATTTTACACATTAAAATCTGTCATGACTAGAAAATTGCAAATAGAACAAATTTTCATATTGTATACCCAATAAAATTAGCTCACCTCAATACTGTTGGAAAATATCAGCAGATCAAATTTTCATATTATATATACAGTGAAATTAGCTCCCCACAATACTAGTCGTAAATATCCGTAAAGCAAATTTTCAAATGATATATGCAATAGAATTAGATCACAACAATACTAGTCGAATATATCAGTAGAGCAAATTGTTACATTATATATGCAATAAAATTAGATTACCACAATACGTGTCGAAGATGTCAACAGAGCAAATATTCATATTACTTATGCATTAAAATTAGCTCACCACAGTACTAGTCGAAAATATCAGAAGAGAAAATTTTCATTATATATATGCAATAAAATCAGCTGACCGCAATAGTAGTCTAAATATCGGCACAGAAAAATTTCATATTATATATGCAACAAAATTAGCTCACCACAATACTAGTCGAAAATATCAATAGAGAGAATTTTCATATTATATGTGCAATAAAATTAGCTCACCACAATACTAGTCGAAAATATCAGTAGAGAGAATTTGCATATTGTATATGCAATAAAGTGAGATAACCACAATACCAGTCGAAAATATCAGTAGAGCAAACTTTCATATTATATATGCAATAAAATTAGCTTACAACAATACAGGTCGAAGATACCAGTAGAATAAATTTTCATATTACATATGCAATAAAATTAGTTCACCACACTTCTAGACGAAAATATCTTTAAACCAAATTTTCATATTATATACGCAATAAAATTATCTCACCCCAATACTAGTCGAAAGTATCAGTAGAGCAAATTCTAATATTATATATGCAATAAAATTAGCTTACGACAATACCAGTCGAAAATATTAGTAGTGGATATTTTCATATTATGAACGCAATAGAATTATCTCACCCCCATACTAGTAGAAGATATCAACAGTGCATTTGGCAACAATAGCAAATTACAATGGAACAGATCTTCATAAAGAATGGCCAATAAATTTATCTCACCACAATACTAGTCGAAAATATCAGTACAGCACGTTTTCGTATTATATATGCCACAATCTTAGCTCACCACTATCCAAGTGGAAAATATCGGGTACATCAAATTTTCATATTATATAAGCAATACAATTATTTCACGACAATACAAGTGGAAAATATCAGTTGAGCAAATTTTCATATTATATATGCTGTAAAATTAGTTCCCACCAATAAAAGTCGAACATATCAAGAGAGCAAATTATCATACTATTTATGCAACAAAATTAGCTCATCACAATACTAGTCGAAAATATCAATATAGCAAATTCTACGCAATAAAATTTGCCAACAATAGCAAATTAAATATAACAAATTTTCAAAACGTATACCCAATAAATTTAGCTCACCACAATACTAGTCGAAAATATCAGTAGAACAAATTTTCATATTATATATGCAATGAAATTATACCACCACGATACTAGTCCAATATACAAATAGTACAAATTTTCATAATATATATGCAATAAAATTGGCGCACCAAAATACTAGTCCAAAATATCAGTTGATGAAATTTTCATATTATGTATGCATCAAAGTTAGCCCACCACAATATTAGTCCAAAATATCAATAGTGCCAATTTTACGCAATAAAATTTTCCAACAATAGCAAATTACAGCAGAAAAAATTTTCATAATTTATACCCAATAAAATTAGCTCACCTACAATACTAGTCGACAATATCGTGTATATCAAATTTTCATTTTATGTATGCCATAATATTATCCCACCGCAATAACAGTCGAAAGTATCAATAGTGCAAAATTTCCATATAACATGTGCAACACAATTAGCTCACGACTATACAAGTCGAAAATATCAATAGATAAAATATTCATATTAAGTAAGCAATAAAATTATCTCACCACAATACTAGTCGAAAATATGAGTAGAGCAAATTTTCATAATGTATTCCAAATAAATTTTGCTCACCACAATACTAGACGAAAATATCAGTGGAGAAAGTTTTCATATCATATATGCAATGAAATTAGCCCACCACAATACTAGTCGAATATATCAATAGAGCAAATTTTCATATTATATATGGAATAAAATTAGCGCACCACAAAACTAGTCCAAAATAACAGGACATCAATTTTTCATATTATATATGCAACAAAATTAGCTCACCACAATAATAGTCGAAAATATCTGCAGAGCAAATTTTCATATTATATATGCTGTAAAATTAGCTCACCACAATACTAGGCGAAAATGTCAATAGAGCAAATTTTACGCAATAAAATTTGTCAGAAGTAGAAAATAACAATAGAACAAATTTTCATATTGTAGACCCAATAAAATTTGCTCACCACAATACTAGTCGAAAATATTAGTACCGCAAGTTTTCCTACTATATATGCAATAAACTAAGATCACCACAATACTATTCGAAAATATCAGAAGATCAAATTTTCATATTATATATACAGTGAAATTAGCTCCCCACAATACTAGTCGTAAATATCCGTAAAGCAAATTTTCATATGATATATGAAATACAATTAGATCACAACAATACTAGTCGAAAATATCAATAGAGCAAATTTTACACAATAAAATTTGTCAATAACAGAAAATAACAGTAGAGCAAATTTTCATAATGTATTCCCAATAAATTTTGCTCACCACAATACTAGTCGAAAATATCAGTAGAGCAAGTTTTCATATCATATATGCAATGAAATTAGCCCACCACAATACTAGTCGAATATATCAGTAGAGCAAATTTTCATATTATATATGGAATATAATTAGCGGACCACAAAACTAGTCCAAAATAACAGGACATCAATTTTTCATATTATATATGCAACAAAATTAGCTCACCACAATACTAGTCGAAAATATCTGCAGAGCAAATTTTCATATTATATATGCTGTAAAAGTAGCTCACCACAAAACTAGTCGAAAATGTCAATAGAGCAAATTTTACGCAATAAAATTTGTCAGCAGTAGAAAATTACAATAGAACAAATTTTCATATTGTAGACCCAATAAAATTAGCTCACCACAATACTAGTCGAAAATATTAGTACCGCAAGTTTTCCTACTATATATGCAATAAACTAAGATCACCACAATACTATTCGAAAATATCAGAAGATCAAATTTTCATATTATATATACAGTGAAATTAGCTCCCCACAATACTAGTCGTAAATATCCGTAAAGCAAATTTTCATATGATACATGCAATACAATTAGATCACAACAATACTAGTCGAATATATCAGTAGAGCAAATTGTTACATTATATATGGAATAATATTAGCTCACCACAATACTAGTCGGAGACGTCAACAAAGCAAATATTCATATTATTTGTGCAATAAAACTAGTTCACCACAGTACTAGTCGCAAATAACAGAAGATCAAATTTTCATATTAAATACGAAATAAAATCAGCCCGGCACAATACTAGCCGAATATAACAGTAGAGCAAATTTAACACAATAAAATTTGTCAACAGTAGAGAATTTCAAAAGAACGAATTTTCATAGTATATACGCAATAAAATTGGCTCACCATAATACTAGTCGAAAATATCAGATGCGCATATTTTTATATCACATATGCAATAAAATTAGATCACAGCAATACTTGTTGAAAGTATAAATAGATCCAATAATAAACAATAAAATTTGCCATCAGTAGAAAATTTCAATAGAACAAATTTTCAGGTTATATACGCAATAAAATTAGCTCACCACAATACTAGACGAAAATATCAAAAGAGCAGGCATTACACAATAAAACTTTTCAACTGTAGAAAATTTCAATAGAACGGATTTCCATATTATATACGCAATAGAATTAGCTCATCATAATACTAGTCGAAAATATGAGTACGCTAAATTTTCATATTATGTATGCAATAAATTTTGATCACACAGTACTAGTCGAAAATATTGGTAGAGCAAAGTTTCATATTATATATGCAATAAAATTATCTCACCACAATACTAGTCGAAAATACCAATTGAGCAAATTTTACACAATAAAATTTGTCAACAGTAGAAAATTACAACAGTACAAATTTTCATATTGCACACCCAATAAAATTAGCGAATCCCAATGCTAGTCGAAAATATCAGTAGAGCAAATTTTATTATTATATATGCAATAAAATTAGCTTACCACAATACTGGTCGAAAATATCAGTAGAGCAAATTTTTATATTGTATATGCAATAAAATTAGCTCACCTCAATACTGTTGGAAAATATAAGCAGATCAAATTTTCATATTATATATACAGTGAAATTAGCTCCCCACAATACTAGTCGTAAATATCCGTAAAGCAAATTTTCAAATGATATATGCAATAGAATTAGATCACAACAATACTAGTCGAATATATCAGTAGAGCAAATTGTTACATTATATATGCAATAAAATTAGATTACCACAATACGTGTCGAAGATGTCAACAGAGCAAATATTCATATTACTTATGCATTAAAATTAGCTCACCACAGTACTAGTCGAAAATATCAGAAGAGAAAATTTTCATTATATATATGCAATAAAATCAGCTGACCGCAATAGTAGTCTAAATATCGGCACAGAAAAATTTCATATTATATATGCAACAAAATTAGCTCACCACAATACTAGTCGAAAATATCAATAGAGAGAATTTTCATATTATATGTGCAATAAAATTAGCTCACCACAATACTAGTCGAAAATATCAGTAGAGAGAATTTGCATATTGTATATGCAATAAAGTGAGATAACCACAATACCAGTCGAAAATATCAGTAGAGCAAACTTTCATATTATATATGCAATAAAATTAGCTTACAACAATACAGGTCGAAGATACCAGTAGAATAAATTTTCATATTACATATGCAATAAAATTAGTTCACCACACTTCTAGACGAAAATATCTTTAAACCAAATTTTCATATTATATACGCAATAAAATTATCTCACCCCAATACTAGTCGAAAGTATCAGTAGAGCAAATTCTAATATTATATATGCAATAAAATTAGCTTACGACAATACCAGTCGAAAATATTAGTAGTGGATATTTTCATATTATGAACGCAATAGAATTATCTCACCCCCATACTAGTAGAAGATATCAACAGTGCATTTGGCAACAATAGCAAATTACAATGGAACAGATCTTCATAAAGAATGGCCAATAAATTTATCTCACCACAATACTAGTCGAAAATATCAGTACAGCACGTTTTCGTATTATATATGCCACAATCTTAGCTCACCACTATCCAAGTGGAAAATATCGGGTACATCAAATTTTCATATTATATAAGCAATACAATTATTTCACGACAATACCAGTGGAAAATATCAGTTGAGCAAATTTTCATATTATATATGCTGTAAAATTAGTTCCCACCAATAAAAGTCGAACATATCAAGAGAGCAAATTATCATACTATTTATGCAACAAAATTAGCTCATCACAATACTAGTCGAAAATATCAATACAGCAAATTTTCATATTATACATGGAATAAAATTAGCACACAACAGTACTAGTCCAAAATATCAGTAGAGCAAACTTTCATTTTATATATGCAATAAAATTAGCTCTACACAATACTAGTCGAAAATATCAGTACATCTTAGTGTTCATATTATACATGCAATAAAATTGTCTCACCACGATACTAGTCGATAATATCTATAGAGAAATTTTCATATTATATATGCAATAAAATTAGCACAGCACAATACTAGTCGAATATAACAGTAGAGCAAATTTGACACAATAAAATATGTCAACAATAGAGAATTTCAATAGAACGGATTTTCATATTATATACGCAATAAAATTGGCTCACCACAATTCTAGTCGAAAATATCAGTAGTGAAAATTTTCATATTATACATGCAATAAAATTGTCTCACCACAATACTTGTCGAAAATATCAATAGCGCAAATTTTCATATTGCATATGCAATGAAATTAGCTCACCACAATTCTTGCCGATAATATCAGTAGAGCAAATTTTTATAGTTTATATGCAACAAAATTAGACCACTCCAATCCTAGTCAGAAATATCAATAGAACAAATTTTCATATTATATACGCAATAAAATTAGCTCACCACAATACTAGACGAAAATATCAAAAGAGCAGACATTACACAATAAAACTTTTCATCTGTAGAAAATTTCAATGGAACGAATTTCCATATTATATACGCAATAAAATTAGCTCATCATAATACTAGTCGAAAATATGAGTACGCCAAATTTTCATATTACTTATGCAATAAATTTAGATCACAGAGTACTAGTCGAAAATGTCAGTAGAGCAAATTTTCATATGATATATGAAATACAATTAGCTCACCACAACAATAGTCTTAAATATCAGTAGACCAAATATTAAAATTATATATGTAATAAAATTAGCACGTCACAATACTATTCGAAAATATGAGTAGAGCAAATTTTCGTATTTCATATGCAATAAAATAAGCTCACCACAGTTCTAGTCGATAATACCAGTAGAGCAAATTTTTATAGTTTATATGCAACAAAATTAGACCACACCAATACTAGTCAGAAATATCAATAGAACAAATTTTCATATTATATATGCAATAAAATAAGCTCACGACAATACTAGTGGAAAATATCAGTAGTGCTAATTAACATACTATATATGCAATAAAATTAGCACGCCACAATACTAGTAGAAAATATCAATAGGTCAAATTTTACACAATAAAATTTGCCATCAGTTGAGTATCTCATTCAAAAGAACAAATTTTTATATTATATACCCAATAAAATTAGCTCACCACAGTACTACACGAAAATATCATTAGTATAAACATTCATATTTTATAAGCAATAAAATTAGATCACCACAAGACTAGACGAAAATATCAGTAGAGCAAATTTTCATATTATATATGCATTAACATTAGTTTGCCACGATACTAGTCGAAAATACCTGTAGAGGAAATTTTCATATTATACACTCAATGAAATTAGCTCACAACAATACTAGTCGAAAATATCAGTAGTGAAAATTTTCATATTATATATGCAATATAATTAGCTCACCACAAAACTAGTCGAAAATATCAGTACAACATAATGTTCATATTATATATTCAATAAAATCGTCCCACCACGATACTAGTCGAAAATATCTATAGAGAAATTTTCATATTATATATGCAATAAAATTAGCACAGCACAATACTAGTCGAAAATATCAGTAGAGGAAATTTTCATATTGTATATGCACTGAATCTAGCTCACCACAATACTAGTCGGAAAAATCAATACAGAAATTTTCATATTATATATGCAATATAATTAGATCACCACAGTAGTAGTCGAAAATAACAATAGAGCAAATTTATACAATAAAATTTTTCAACAGTAGAAAATTTCAATAGAACAAATTATTATATTATATACCAAATAACATTAGCTCACCACAGTATTACACGAGAATATCATTTGTGTAAACATTCATAATATTTACGCAACAAAATTAGCTCACCACAAGACTAGACGAAAATATCAGTACAGCAAATTTTCATATTATATATGCATTAACATTAGTTCGCCACGATACTAGTCGAAAATACCGGTAGAGGAAATTTTCATATTATACATGCAATGAAATTAGCTCACAACAATACTAGTCGAAAATATCAGTAGTGAAAATTTTCATATTATATATGCAATATAATTAGCTCACCACAAAACTAGTCGAAAATATCAGTACAACATAATGTTCATATTATATATTCAATAAAATCGTCCCACCACGATACTAGTCGAAAATATCTATAGAGAAATTTTCATATTATATATGCAATAAAATTAGCTCAGCACAATACTAGTCGAAAATATCAGTAGAGGAAATTTTCATATTGTATATGCAATGAATCTAGCTCACCACAATTCTAGTCGGAAAAATCAATACAGAAATTTTCATATTATATATGCAATATAATTAGATCACCACAGTAGTAGTCGAAAATAACAATAGAGCAAATTTATACAATAAAATTTTTCAACAGTAGAAAATTTCAATAGAACAAATTATTATATTATATACCAAATAAAATTAGCTCCCCACAATACTAGTCGAAAATATCAGTACCGCAAGTTTTCGTACTATATATGCAATAAACTTAGATCTCCACAATACTAGACGAAGATATCTGCAAAGCAAATTTTCATATTATATATGCAATAAAATTAGCTCACCACAATATTAGTCGTAAATATCAGAAGATCAAATTTTCATATTATATATACATTAAAATCAGCTCGCCCCAATACTAGTCTAAAATATCAGTAGATCAAATTTTTATATTATATATGCAATAAAATTATATCACCACAATGCTATTGGAAAATATCAGTAGATCAAATTTTCATATTATATATGCAATAAAATTAGCTCACCACAATACTAGTGGAAAATATCAGTAGTGCTAATTTTCATACTGTATATGCAATAAAATTAGCTCGCCACAATACTAGTAGAAAATATCAATAGGTCTAATTTTACACATTAAAATTTGTCATCAGTTGAGTATCTCATTCAATAGAACAAATTATTATATTATATACCCAATAACATTAGCTCCGCACAGTACTACACGAGAATATCATTAGTGTAAACATTCATAATATTTACGCAACAAAATTAGCTCACCACAAGGCGGGACGAAAACATCAGAACAGCAAATATTCATACAGTATGTGCATTAAAATTATCTCACCACAATGCTCGACGAAAATATCAATAGGTCAAATTTTACACAATAAAATTTGTCATCAGTTGAATATCTCATTCCATAGAACAAATTTTTATATTATATACCCAATAAAATTTGCTCCCCACAGTACTACACGAAAATATCAGTAATGCGAATTTTCATATTATATATGCACTGAAATTAGCACACCACAGTACTAGTCGAATATATCGGTACAGCAGATTATCATATTATATATGGAATAAAGTTAGCACACCACAGAACTAGCCGAATATATCAGTATTGCAAATTATCATATTATATATGGACTAAAATTAGCTCACATCAATACTAGTCGAAAACACCAGTAAAGCAAATTTTTCACAATAAAATTTGTCAACATTAGAAAATATCAAGAGAATAAATTATCAAATCATATACGCAATGGAATTAGATCACCACAATACTAGTCGAAAATATGAGTGGACCAAATTTTCATATTATCTACGTAATAAAATAAGCTCAACCCAATACAAGTCGAAAATATCAATAGATCAAATTTTACACATTAAATTTTGTCATCAGTAGAACATTACAATAGAACAAATTATCATTTCCAATACGCAAAAGAATTAGCACAAAACAATACTAGTCGAAAATATCAGTTGAGAAAATTTTTGCCCATTAAAATTTGTTAACGGTAGACAATTTCAATAGAGCAAATTCTCATATTATATAAGCAATAACATTAGCACACCGCAGTACTAGCCGAAAATGCCAGTGGAGCAAATATTCATATGATATATGCAATAAAATTAGCTCACCACAATACTAGACGAAAACATCAGTAGAGGAATCTTTCATATTATATGTGCAATAACATTAGCTCAACACCATACTAGTCGAAAATGTGAATAGAACGAGTGATACGCAATATAATCAGTCAACAGTATAAAATTTCAAATCAACATATTTTCATAGTATAAATGCAATAATATTAGCTCACAACAATAATAGTCAAAATATCAGTAGACCAAATTGTCATATTATATATGCAATAAGGTTAGGTCAACACAATACTAGACGAAAATATCAGTAGAGCAAATTTTCATATTATACATGCAATAAAATTAGCTCACCACAATACTTGTCGAAAATATCAGTAGAGAATATTTTCATATTATACACGCAATAAAATTAGATCACCACAATACTAGTCGAAAATAAGGATAGAGCAAATTTTCATATTATAGATGCAATAATGCTAGCTCACCACAATACTACCCGAAAATATAAATGGTGCAAATTTTACAAAATAGAATTTGTCAACTGTAGAAAATTTCAATAGAACAAATTATCATATTGTATAAGCAAAAAAGTTGGCTCACAGCTATACTAGTATAAAATATCAGTAGAGCAAATTTTTATATTATATATGCAATAAAATTAGGGCACCACAGTACTAGTGGAAAATATTAGTGCAGCAAATTTTTATAGTTTATATGCAACAAAATTAGACCACTCCAATACTAGTCAGAAATATCAATAGAACAAATTTTCATATTATATATGCAATAAAATTAGCTCACCACAATACTAGTGGAAAATATCAGTAGTGCTAATTAACATACTATATATGCAATAAAATTAGCACGCCACAATACTAGTAGAAAATATCAATAGGTCAAATTTTACACAATAAAATTTGTCATCAGTTGAGTATCTCATTCAAAAGAACAAATTTTTATATTATATACCCAATAAAATTAGCTCACCACAGTACTACACGAAAATATCATTAGTATAAACATTCATATTATATAAGCAATAAAATTAGATCACCACAAGACTAGACGAAAATATCAGTAGAGCAAATTTTCATATTATATATGCATTAACATTAGTTCGCCACCATACTAGTCGAAAATACCGGTAGAGGAAATTTTCATATTATACATGCAATGAAATTAGCTCACAACAATACTAGTCGAAAATATCAGTAGTGAAAATTTTCATATTATATATGCAATATAATTAGCTCACCACAAAACTAGTCGAAAATATCAGTACAACATAATGTTCATATTATATATTCAATAAAATCGTCCCACCACGACACTAGTCGAAAATATCTATAGAGAAATTTTCATATTATATATGCAATAAAATTAGCTCAGCACAATACTAGTCGAAAATATCAGTAGAGGAAATTTTCATATTGTATATGCAATGAATCTAGCTCACCACAATTCTAGTCGGAAAAATCAATGCAGAAATTTTCATATTATATATGCAATATAATTAGATCACAACAATACTAGTCGTAAGTATCAATGGAGCAAATTTTCATACTATAATTGCAACGATATTAGCTCACCACAACACTAGTCGATAATATCAGTGGATCAAATTTTCATATTATATATGCAATGAAATTAGCTCACAACAATACTAGTCAATAATATCAGTAAAGCATATTTTCGTATTATATAAGCAATCAAATTAGCTCACCACAATACTAGTCGAAAATATTAGTAGATCAAATTTTACACAATAAAATTTGTCATCAGTAGAATAATTCATTCAATAGAACCAATCTTCATTTTATATACCCAACAAGAGTAGCTCTCCACAATACTGGTCGAAAGTGTCAGTAGGGCAAATTTTCATACTATGTATGCAATAAAATTAGATAACCACAATACTACTCGAAAACATCAGTAGAGCAAATTTTCATACCATATACGAAATAAAATTTGCTCACAACAATACTAGTCCAAAATATCAGCGCAGCAAATTTTCACATTATATATGCAATGAAATTAGCTCACAACAATACTAGTCGAAAGTATCAATGGAGCAAATTTTCATACTATAATTGCAACGATATTAGCTCACCACAACACTAGTCGATAATATCAGTGGAGCAAATTTTCATATTATATATGCAATGAAATTAGCTCACAACAATACTAGTCAATAATATCAGTAAAGCATATTTTCGTATTATATAAGCAATCAAATTAGCTCACCACAATACTAGTCGAAAATATTAGTAGAACAAATTTTCATATAATATATGCATTAAAATTAGCTCACCACAACACTAGTCGATAATATCAGTAGAGCAAATTTCCATATAATGTATGGATTAAAATTAGCTCACCACAATACTGGTCAAAGATATCAGTAGAGCATATTTCCATTTTGTATAAGCAATAAAATGAGCTCACCACAATACTAGTCGAAAATATCAGTAGAGCGAATTTTCATATTATATATACAGTGAAATAAGCTCACCACAATACCAGTCGAGAACATCAGTAGATCAAATTTTCATATTATATATGGAATAAAGTTAGCTCACCACAATGCTGGTGGAAGGTATCAGTGGAGCAAATTTTCGTATTATGTATACAATGAAGTTTGCTTACCACAATGCTAGTCAAAAAAATCAGTAGAGCAAATTTTCATATTATATATGCATTAGAATTGGCTCACCACAGAACTAGTCGAAAATATCAGTCCAGCAAATTTTCATATTATATATGGAATAAAATTAGCTCAGCACAGTACAATTAGAAAATATCCGTAAGGAAATTTTTCATATTGCATATGCATTAAAATTAGATCACCAAAATAGTATTCGAAAATACCAGTAGGGAGAATTTTCATATCTTATATGCAATAAAATTAGCTTAACACAACTCTAGTCGAAAATATCAGTAAAGCAAATTTTCAAAATGTATATGCAATAAAAAAAGCTAACCACCATACTAGTCGAAAATATCAGTAGAGAAAATTTTCATATTGTATATGCAATAAAATTAGTTCAACAGAATACTTGTCGAAAATATTAGTAGAGCACATTTTCATATTATATATGCAATAAAATTAGCTCACCGCAATACTAGTCGAAAGGAGTAGTGGTGCAAATTTTCATGTTATATATGCAGCAAAATTAGCTCACAACAATACTAGTCGAAAATATCTGTAGAGCAAATTTTCATATTATATATCCAATAAAAATTAGCTCACCACAATACTAGTCGTTTATAACAGTAGAGAAAACTTTCATATTATATATGCAATAAAAATAGCTCACCACAATACTTGTCGATAATATCAATAGAAATATTTTTCATATTATATACGCAATAAAATTAGCTCACGACAGTACTAGTCGAAAATATCAGTAGAGAAATTTTCATATTATATATGCAATAAAATTAGCGAACAACAATACTAGTCGAAAATAACAATAGAGTAAATTTTACACAATAAAATTTGTAAAAAGTAGAATATTTCAATACAACGAATTTTCATATTATATACACAATAAAATTAGCTCACCATAATACTAGTCGAAAATATCAGTAACGAAAATTTAAATATTAGATATGCAATAAAACTAGCCCACCCAAACACTAGTGGAAAATGTCAATAGAACAAATTTTCATATTATGTATGCAATAAAATTAGCTCATTACAATGCTAGCCGAAAATATCACTAGATCAAATTTTACACAATAAAATTTGTCATCTGTAGAAAAATTCATTCAATAGAACAAATCTTCATATTATGTACGCAATAAAATTAGCTCACCTCAATACTAGACGAAAATATCAGTAGATCAAATATTCATATTATATATGCAATTAAATTAGCGCACCACAATACTAGTCGAAAATAACAATATGGCAAATATTACATAATAAAATTTGCCATCAGTAGAAAACTTCAATGCAACAAATGTTCATATTATATATGGAATAAAATTAGCTTACCGCAATAATCTTCGACAATATGAATAGAACAATTATTCATATTAGGTATGCAATGAAATTGGCTCACCACAATACTAGTCGAAAATACTAGTAGAGTAAATTTTCAAATTATATATGCAATAATATTAGCTCACCACAATACTAGTCGAAAATATCAGTAGTGCAAATTCCCATAATATGTGTGCAAAAAAATTAGCTCAGCACAATAATAGTCGAAAATATCTGTAGTGAAAATTTACATATTATGTATGCAATAAAAGTAGTCCACCCCAATAACAGTGGTAAATATCAATAGAACAAATATTCATCTGATATATGCAATAAAATTAGCTCACCACAATACTAGTCAAATATAACAACAGACAAATTTTACAAAATAAAATTCATCAACAGTAGAAAATATCAATACGACGAAATTTCATATTATATACGTAATAAACTTAGCTCACCACAATACTAGCAGAAAATGTCAATAGTGAAAATTTACATATTATATATGCAATATAATTAGCTCACCACAATACTAGTCGAAAATATCAGCAGACCAAATTTTCATATTATTGGTGCATTAAAAATAGCTCACAACAATTCTAGGCGAAAGATCAGTAGAGCAAATTTTTATATTATATATGCAATGAAAGTAGCGCACCACAATACTACTCGAAAATATCACTAGATCAGATTTTCACGTTATACATTCATTAAAATTAGCTCACCACAATACTACAAGAAAATAACAATAGGGCAAATTTTACAATATAAAATTTGTCAACGGTAGACAATTTCAGTAAAACAAATTCTCATATAGTATACGCAATAAAATTAGCTCACCACAATACTAGTCGAAAATATCAGTAGTGAAAATTTTCATATTATATATGCAATAAAATTAGCTCACCACAATACTAGTCGAAAATATCAGTATCGATAAATTTCATATTATATATGCTATAAAGTTAGCTCACAACAATATTGGTCGAAAATATCAGTAAGCAATTTTTCATAGTATATATGAATTGATATAAGTTCACCACAATACTTGTCGAATATATCAGTAGGGAAAATTGACATATTATATATACAATGAAATTAGATCACCACAATACTATTCGAAAACGTCATTAGATCAAATTTTCATATTATATATGTAATAAAGTTAGCTCACCACAATGCTGGTGGAAGGTATCAGTGGAGCAAATTTTCATATTATTTATGCAATGAAATTAGCTCACAACAATACTAGTCAATAATATCAGTAAAGCATATTTTCGTATTATATAAGCAATCATATTAGCTCACCACAATACTAGTCGAAAATATTAGTAGAACAAATTTTCATATAATATATGCATTGAAATTAGCTCACCACAATACTGGTCGAAAATATCAGTAGAGCAAATCTTCATATAATATATGCATTAAAATTAGCTCACCACAACACTAGTCGATAATATCAGTAGAGCAAATTTCCATATAATGTATGGATTAAACTTAGCTCACCACAATACTGGTCAAAGATATCAGTAGAGCATATTTCCATTTTGTATGAGCAATAAAATGAGCTCACCACAATACTAGTCGGAAATATCAGTAGAGCGAATTTTCATATTATATATGCAGTGAAATTAGCTCACCACAATACCAGTCGAGAACATCAGTAGATCAAATTTTCATATTATATATGGAGTAAAGTTAGCTCACCACAATGCTGGTGGAAGGTATCAGTGGAGCAAATTTTCATATTATGTATACAATGAAGTTTGCTCACCACAATGCTAGTCAAAAAAATCAGTAGAGCAAATTTTCATATTATATATGCAATAGAATTGGCTCACCACAGAACTAGTCGAAAATATCAGTCCAGCAAATTTTCATATTATATATGGAATAAAATTAGCTCAGCATAGTACAATTAGAAAATATCCGTAAGGAAATTTTTCATATTGCATATGCATTGAAATTAGATCACCACAATAGTATTCGAAAATACCAGTAGGGAGAATTTTCATATCTTATATGCAATAAAATTAGCTTAACACAACTCTAGTCGAAAATATCAGTAAAGCAAATTTTCACAATGTATATGCAATAAAAAAAGCTAACCACCATACTAGTCGAAAATATCAGTAGAGCAAATTTTCATATTGTATATGCAATAAAATTAGCTCACAACAATACTAGTCGAAAATATCAGTAGAGCAAATTTTCATATTATATATGCAATAAAACTAGCTCACCACATCACTAGTCGAAAATATCAATACAGCAAATTTTAAACAACAAAATTTTTCAAGAGTAGAAAATCTCAAATCTACAAACTTTCATATTGTATATGCACTAAAATTAGCTCACCACAATACTAATCGAAAATATCGGTAGAGCAAATTTTCATATTATATATGCAACAAAATTAGCTCACTACAATACTAGTCGAATATATCATTAGAGCAATTTTTCATATTTTATATGCAATAAAATTAGCTCACAACAATACTAGTCGAAAATATCAGTAGAGCAAATTTTCTTATTATTTATGCAATAAAATTAGGTCACCACAATTCTAGCTGAAAGTATAAGTAGAGCAAATTTTCATGTTATATATGCAATGAAATTAGCTCTCCACAGTACTAGATGAAAATATCAATGGAGCAAATTTTACACAATTATATTTGTCAACAGTAGAAAGTGTATATGTGTGTGTGTGTTTGTGTGTGTGTGTGTGTGTGTGTGTGTGTGTGTGTGTGTGTGTGTGTGTGTGTGTGTGTGTGTGTGTGTGTGTGTTAATTCACGCTACGAATATTAAAGTAGAGTGTCCAACTGTTCTAGATCGTTACATATGTGGATGATCTGATCCTGTTTATCGAAGTCCTTATCTTCCGATATGCTAACCCCCTATATCTAGGGTATAGCTTCCTGTTCAGAGAAACACATTAGTGAACATTTTAACGATGGGCGCTTTAATTTCATGAATGGAGCAGAAGACTGAGTGTCAAACCGTTCCAGAACGTACCCACCTATATTGAGAATTGATCGGCTATGTCAACAGCGACAATCCTGTGATTCAGAGATATAAATGAGGTATTCCGCGAGTAAATCTGCTCTTTAGCATGGCCATTAGACACCATATTTCACGGTGTAAATACTAAGATACACAGACAAATCGTGGATGCACGTTACGCCTTGCTATAATGTCAAAAGATTTTCCGTAGACCTTACCCTTCGAGAATATAACCTGCTGCACCGAGGGTACAACTTCGACTGCAGAGAAAGGAATTATAATACATTTTAGTGACACGCACCTTAATTTCATGTATGAATTAGAAGGTCGAGGGTCAATCCTCTCGAAAACGTTGTCTCCTTCTGTGAGAGGCTAGCGGATACGTCAATTGCTTCATCTATTCCTCGATTCCGAGATTGAAATCAGGTATTCCTGGTGTAAATCAACTGAAAAGTATTGGCAGTAAACATCGTGGTTAACGGTTTGGTCATTAAAGCAGAGCGTCATACCTTTTGTGTGCGTTACCAATTGATATAAAGTCAAACATTTTACCGATAGCCTCACCTTCCGCGATCCTCAGTGGCTTTGCCTAGAGTATACTTCGTCCTTAGAAGAAGAAGATAATATTCATTTCAGGCACGGAAACCCTGACTTCGTGTTTTAATTTGGATGCCGAGTGTCAAGCATTTCGGGAACGTTACCGCACTATTTGATATTCGAAAGTGTAGGTCAATAGCTTCAGCTATCCCGTTTCTCCGAGAATTAGATATTTTCACGGCTAGAATACTAATATAGGGTGTCAAACTGTAGGAGTTCACTACCAATTCGAATAAAGTCATTCCTATAACAGAATACTAACCTTAGGAGAAACTAACCCACTCTAGCGGGTGCCTTGCTTAAAGTTCACAGACGCAAATTAGTCGAAATTTTAGCAGACGGATACAGCATTTTCACGCATGAGTAGTAAAATGGAGAGTCAGACAGTTCGAGAACGTTTCCACCTTCGTCGAGAGTCGATCGGCTATGTCAATTGCTACCTTAATCCTGAGATTCCGAGAATCAAACCAGGTATTCCGAGAGTATATCCGTTGAAGAGTATTGGCAATTGACATATTATTTCACGGTTTCAATATTAATTTATGGCGCGAAACCGTTTTAGAGGGTTACCAATTCATATAAAGTCAAAGGCCTTATTATCACACCTTCTTTTCATTCTTCAACAGCAAAATCGAGAGTCAAACCGTTCGAGATCATTACCACCATCTTTGAGTACCGAAAGCATGAGTCAGTTTCGCCTATCCTGCGATTCTGAGGTCTAGCCATGTATATCTGTAGTAAATTCTCTGTTCAGTATTGGTAATAGTCACCCTAATTGACAGTATAAATATTATAGAAAGGAGTTAAACCGATGTGCAATGTTACCTATTGCTACATAGTCAAACTTCTTACCGATGGTCTTACCCTCCGAGATCCTAACCCACTGTATCGAGAGTATCACTTCGTGGCGAGAGAAACACATATGTATACATTTTTGTGATGGGCACCATAGTTCCATGTATGAATTACAAAAACAAGAGACAATCCGTTGGAGAAAGTGACCGCCTTCTTTGAGTGTCGACCGGCTTAGACAATAGCTTCACCAATCCTGCGATTCCGCCAGTCAAACCAGGCATTCCGGAAGTAAATGCACTGTACAGAATTGGCACTCGATTCCTTAATTCGGAGATTAATTATTAAAATAGAGCGTCACACCGTGTGAGAACGTTATTAATTGCTATAAAGTCAAATGTTTTACAGAATACCTTACCGTCCGACAACCTAACCCGCCGTATGGAGAATATAGTTACCTGTTTAGGGAAACACATTAATATACAATTTAGTGACGGCACCTCAAATTCAGGCATGAATTAGAAGATCGTGGGTCAAATCGCTCGGAAACGTTATCAACTTCTGCGAGAGACGAACGGCTAAGTCAATAGTTTCACCTATCCCGTGATTCGGAGTGTCGAGCCAGGTATTCCGAGAGTCAATCCGCAGTACAGTATTGGCAATAGACACCTTAATTTATGGTGTAAATAGTAATATAGAGAATCCAACTTTCGTGGATCGGTACCTACTGGTATATGGTCAGATTCCGTACAGGATACCACACCCTCCAAGAGCCTAACCCGCTGCAGCAAATGTCGTGCATTGCGTTCAGGGAAACAAATTAGTAGACACTTTAGCAGATGGACACGTTAATTGCATGTAGCAATAGGAAGATAGAGGGTCAAACCTTTCAAGGACGGTACCACCTTATGTGAGAGATGAACGGCGAAGTCAATAGCTTCACTTATTCTGTGGTTCGCACAGTCAAACCAGGTATTCCGTATGAAAGTCCGATGACGTGGATTGGAAATAGACACCTTAATTCGAAGTGTGAATATTGAAGTAGATTGTCAAAATGATTGAGAGTGTTACGAATTGGTATAAAGTGAAAAGTAATAGTGAAGTCCTTACCGTCCATGAACATAACCCGCTGAATCGAGATTATAAACTCGTGTTCAGAGAAGGAAGTTAGTCTTCATTTCAGTGACGGGCACCTTAACTTCATGTATAAACTAGAAGATGGATGGTCAAATCGTACGGGATCGTTATCACATTCTCTGTGTGTACGAACAGCTAAGTCTAATGTATCACGTAACCTGCGATTCCGAGAGTCAGACTAGGTTCCCTGGGAGTAAATCCGCTGTACAATATCGGCATTAAAAATCCTACATTCCTGTGTAATTATTAAAGTACAGTGTCACACAGTTGTGCAACGTTCCCTATTGCTACAGAGTCAAACATTCTACCGAAGGCATTTGCTTCCGAGAAGCTGACGCGCTGCATCGAGTGTATATCTTCGCCTTCGGTGAGACAAAGTATTACACATCTTAGTGTCGTGCACCTTACTTTCACGTATGAATTAGGGGATCGAGCGTCAAACCGTTCCCGAACGTTACCACCATCCTTGGGAGACAGACGGCTAAGTCAATAGCTTCACCTTGCCTGCGAGTCCGAGAGTCACAGCAGGTATTCCGGTAGTAAATCCACTGAACAGTATTGACAATGGACACCATGTTTCACGGTTTGAATATTAAAGCAGACCGTCAAACCGATGTAGATTGATACAAATTGCTACAAAGTCAACCGTCATACCGAAGACCTTATCTCTGGAAAATGTAAACGCCTGTATCGAGAATATAGCTTCGTGTTCAGAGAAAGAAGTTAGTCGCCATTTCAGTAACGAGCACCTTAACTTCATGTACGAATTACAATATCGAGTGGCAAACCGCTCGAGACTGTTGCTTCCTTCTGTGAGGGACCAACGCCTAAGTGAATAGCTTTACATGACCGGAGATCCCGAGAGTCAAACAAGGTATTCCGGGATTCAATCGGCTGATCAGAATTGGCAATAAACACCTGACATCACTCTTTGAATATTAAAACAGAACGTCAAACCGTTTGATAACATTACCAATTGCCATAAAGTCAAAAGTTTTACCGAATCCCGTGTATAACCCTACGTGTCGAGCGAATAGCTTCTTGTTTAGAGAAACATAAGTTTATAATTTAGTGACGTCACCCTAAATTCACGTATAATATAGAACATCGAGACTCAAGCCGGTCGAGGACGTTACCACCCGAATTTAGAGTCGAACGGCCAATTCGAAGGGTTTACCTGTGCGATGATTCTAATTGTCCAACGAGGTATCCCGCGAGTAACTACGCTGAAAAGTAATGGCAATTGACGACTCGTTAAACGGTTTGTTTTCGAAAAGCTGAGCGGCAAACCGTTTGAGATCGAAACTATTTGCTATGAAGTCAAACGATTCACTGAATACCATGCCGTCGGGGAAGCTGAGCCGCCGTATCGAGGGTATAGCTACGAGTTTAGGGAAACACATTAGTACACCATTTAGTGACAGCACTATAAATTAAAGCATAATTTGGAATATCGATGGTGAAACCGTTCGAAAACGTTACCACCCTCTTTGAGATTCGCACTACTAGGTCAATAGCTTCACCTATCCTGTGATTCAGATAGCGAAATCAGTTACTCTTGGAGTGAATCCGCTGTTCAGTATTGGCTATGGATACCTTCATTCGGGGTATGAATATTAATGTTGAAGATCAATTTGTCGGAGAACATTAACAATAGGTGCAGTGTCATTCTTTTCGCCGAATACGTTACCTTCCTAGAACATAACGCGATTCTGCGAGTGTCAAGCTTAGTGCTCACAGAAACAAATTAGTCGACATTATAGCAGAGGCATACCGTATTTTGGTGTATGAGTTAGAAGATCGAGTGTCAAACTGTACGAGATAATTACCACCTTCCTTGAGCTTCGAACGGACAAGTCAATAGCTCTACCTGTGCTGCGACTCGAGAGTCAAACCAGGTAATCCGAGGGTAAATACGCTGAAGGGTATTGGCAAATAGATACCGTAATTCTCGGAGTGAGTATTGAAGTTGAACGTGACACCGCGTGAGAACGTTACTAATTGCTACAAAGTCAATCGTATTACCGAATGCCTTACCGTCCGATAATCTGACCTACATTATCGGGAGTATTGGAACGTGTTTTGGGACACACACCAGTATAGAATTTAGTGACGGAAGCCTTAATTCTACGAATGAGTTCGAAGATAGAGTGACAAACCGTTCGAGAAAGTTACCACCTCCTTTCAGTGTCGAACGGCTAAGTCAATAGATTCAGTTATGGTGTTATGCCGAAAGTCAAACCAGATGTTCCGGCAGTAAGACCGCAGAACAGTATTGGCAATAGACACCTTAATTCACAGTTTTAATATTAAAGTAGCGCTTCCCCATTTAAGAGCGTTATCAATTGCTGTAAAGTCAGACGCTTTACCGAAGACCATACCCTCCAAAAGTTCAGAGAACAAAAACTTCGGTTCAGAGAAAGAAATTAGAATTCATTTCTGTGACGGGGCCTTCATTTGATTATGAGTAAGAAGATCGAGCGCCAAACAATTCGAGAAAGTTACCGCCTTCTTTCAGATTCGAACTGCCAACTCAATAGTTTCACCGATCCAGGGATTCGGATATTCAATCCAGGTATTCCTGGAGAAAATCAGCGGAACAGTACTCCCAATACACACTTTATTTCGCGGTTTGAATAGAAAAGTAAAGCGTCAACCGTCAAACCTATACCGTTCAGCGCTATTACGCCTGGAATACCTGAATTGCCTTTCTTAATCAAGGGATAGGTGCAGGTATTGACTTTGAACTGTGACATTCAACGGAGGTGATAACGTTCTCGAACGGTTTGGCCATCGACCTAGAAATAGAAATAGCAATAGAAATATCGACATAGAAATGATTTTGAACTTCTTTCCATTATCACGATTATATACTCCAGATACGGGGGGGGGGGATAGCTCCTCCGATGGAAGGGCTATCGGTAAAATGTTTCACTCTATAGCAATAACTAACATTCTGCAACGGTTTGACGGC
Organism: Lasioglossum baleicum; assembly: GCF_051020765.1. Lineage (NCBI taxonomy): Eukaryota > Metazoa > Arthropoda > Insecta > Hymenoptera > Halictidae > Lasioglossum > Lasioglossum baleicum. Next base: position 482,770 of record NW_027469126.1, read on the forward strand.
CTGTTTTAATATTCAGACCGTGAATTAAGGTATCACTTGCCAATACTATTCAACGGATTTGCTATTTAAATACCGGCGTTGACTCTCGGAATTACAGGATAAGTGAAGCTATTCTGTTCCCGAGCGTTTTGACAATTGATCTTCTAACTCATACGTGAAATTAAGGTACCCGTTACTAAAATGTATACTACTTTGTATCTCTGATTACGAAGTTATACTCTCGATACAGTGATCTTGCTTCTCCGAAGGTAAGGCCATCGGAAAAGTGTTGGACTTTATCCAAATTGGCAATGATCTCAAACGGATTGGGCTCGACCTTAATATTCAATCCCTCAATTAAGGTGCCTGGGGCCATAACTGCTCCGCCGATTTACACCCGGAATACCCGAAATGACTTTCGGAATCACATTAACTTCGGTGAAAAGTTTGACTCTGTACCAATAGGTATCGTCCTGCAACGGATTTACTTGGTAATTTGTTACTTAAGTCTCGAGTTTATCTGCCTATTGATAGTACGGTATAGTGTATCTACTCATGGGGGCTTCGCTCTCAGAATAACAAGATATGTGAAATATTGACTGAGGCGTTCGTCTCTCACAGATGGTGGCATCGTTCTCGATCACCTTGAATCTCGATATCAAAATTCATACATGAATTTAAGATGCCGTCACTAAATTGTATGCCAGTTCGCACCTGGGAACGCGGAGTTATACCCCGGTAGGGCGGGTCTGTTTTTCGGAGTGTAAGAAATTCTGTGCGACATTTAACCCTACACGGATAGTTAATGTTCTACAACGGATTGTCGCCCTACTTTAATATTCAAACTGTGAATGAAGGTGTTTGTTGCCAAAACGGTTCAGCGGACGTACTCCCTGAGTACCTGGTTCTGCTCTTCGAATCACAGGACAGGTGATGCTATTGACTTAGCCGTTCGTCTCTCACAGAAGGTGGTAACGTTCTCGATCGGTTTGACCCTCGATTTTCTTATTCGCTCATTAAATTATGGATGCCGTCACTAAAATATATCATCTGGTTCCTTGGACGCGATGATATACTCTAGATACATCGGTATTGGCTCTCGCTGGTGAGGCCTTCGGTAAAAAGGTTGACTGCATAACAATAGGTAGCGACCTACCGTGGTATGACACTGTTCCTTAATATTGATAACGTGGTATAGCGTGTCTAATTCCAATACTGTACGGCGGTTTTTTTCGCGGAATACCTGGCTTGTCTCTCGGAATAATATTATAGGTGAAGCTATTGGCGTAGCTGTGCGTCTCTCAAAGAATCTGGTTACATTTTCTAACGGTTCAATGGTCGATCTTCTAAATCATACATGAGATTAAGGTGCTCGTCACTATAATGTATACTAATTTGTTTCCGTGATCACCATATAATACTCTCGGTACAACGCGATAGGCTTTCGGAGGGGTAAGGGATTCAGTAAAACGTTTGACTCTATTCCAATTGGCAACGTTCACGAACGGATTGACTCTGTACCTTAACAATACTCCGTGGAATAGGGTGTGTAATGCCAATTCTGGTCAGCGGATTTACTCCAGAAATACATGCCTTGACACTTGGAATCTTGGAATAGCTGAAGCTATTAACTTAGCCGTCCGTCCCTCAATGAATATGGTAATGTTCTCGAAGCGAATGACACTGGACCTTCTAATTCATATATCAAAATAAGGTTTGCCTCTGCTATAATGTCTACCAATTCGTTCCTGTAAACCCCAAAAAAGACAATCCCTACGGCGGCTTGCATTCTCGCAATGTAAGGTATAGGTTAAAAAGAATGACTTTCTAGCAATTGGTAATTTTCGCCGACCGCTTGACTCTCAACCTTAATATTCATGCCGCGAGTTACGGTACCAATTGCCAATATTGTTTAGCGTATTTACGTCTGAAATACGTGGTATAACACTCGCAATCAATAGGAGAAGCTATTGTCTAGGTTATGTGGCTTTCAAAGAAGTTGGAATTGATTTGTAACGGTTTGACTATCGACCTTGCTATTCATACATGAAACAGAGCTGTTCGTCCGAAAAAAATCTACTGATTGGTTTCACTGGCACTAAGCAAGACACTTGCTGCAGCGGGTTAGGTTCATGGATGTTACGGTATCCGGTAAAATCTTTGACTTTCTACCATCTAGTTATATTCTCCAACGATTTGACTATCTACTTTATTATTCATATCTTAAATTAATGTGTCTATGGCCTACACTGAACAGCGGATTCACTCCCAGAATACCTGGTTCGAAGCTTGGAATCACTGGTGTGGTGAAGCTGTTGACTTAGTTCTACGAATCTAACAGAAAGTTATATCGTTCTGGAACAGCATGCATATTGATCTTCTTATTAATACATGAAAGGAAGGTGTCCGTCACGAAACAGAAGAATTGGTTGTTTGCTTGATCACGAATTTAGACAATTGATACTGCAGGTCAGGGTATCGGAAGGTGGGGTCTTCGGTAAAAGATTAACGATATGCCAATATGTAACGTTCTATAAAGTTTAGACTCTGTAGTTTAATATTCAAACCGTGAAATAGGATGTCCACCGCATATAGTGAACACCGTTTTGACTCCTGGAATACCTGGTGTGTCTACCGGAATAGGAAGATAGGTGATGCTAATGACATAGCTGTTCCAATATTATAGAAGTTTGCAATGGTCTTGACTGGTTTAAACCTCGATCTTCTAATTCCTATATGAAATTAAGGTTAGGTCCTCGGTAAAACGCTAGACATTTCATCGATTGGTATCGTTCTACAACGGTTCGACGGCCTGCTTTAATATTTATACCGTGAATTGAGGTGTCTATTGGCAATACTGTACAACGAATTTACTGCTAGAATACCTCGTGTGACTCCCGGAATCGCAGGATGGGTGAAGCTATTGAATTAGCCTTTCGGCTCTCTCAGCAGGTGGCAACGTTCTCGTGCGGTTTGACCCTCGATCTTCTAATTCGTACCTGAAGTTAAGATGCCCATCACTGAAATGAATACCAATTTCGTACTCTCAACACGAAGTTATACTCTCGTAACGGCAGGGTAGCGTCCCTCAATGTAAGTATATCGGTAAAGTGCTTGACCCTATACCAATGGGTAACGTCGTATAACTATTAGGCAATCTGCTTTATTATACATACCGCACATTAAGGTGTCTAGTGCGAATAATCTTCAGCGTATTTATGCGTGGAATACCTTCTTTGACTATCGAAATCATAGAACAGGTGAAGCTAATAACTATGGCGTTCGATTCTCAACTAACGTGGTAACGGTCTCGAGCGGCTTGACCCTCGATATTCTAATCTACGCATGAAATTAAGGTTCCCGTCGCTAAAATATAAACTAATGTGCGTCTCCGAGCACACCCTCGATACGGCGCGTATGATTCGCGGTGGGTAAGGCTATTTGCATAAAGTTTGACTCTACACCTATAGGTGAAGTTTTACAAAGGTTTGTCGCACTACCTTAATATGCATACCGTGAATTAAGATGTCCGATGCCTGATATTTACGCCGGTTTGACTCCAGGAATACCTTGTTTGTCCTTCGGAATAACAGGATAGCTGTAGCTATTGATTTAGAAGTTCGGTTCTCGAAGGAATTGGTATCGTTATGGAACGACTTCACGTACGCACATCTCATTGGTGCACAGAATTATGGTGTACGTCACTACAATGCTCACTAATTTGTCGCCTTGGACACGTAATTATTATCACGATTGAGCGAGTTATGTTCTCGGAAGGTAAGGACTTCGGTAAAAAGAGTGACTCTATACCAATTGACAATGATCTCCGACAGATTGTATCACGACCTTAAGGTTCATACTGTGAATTATGGTGTCAGTTGACTACATAATTTAGCGGATTTACTCCCGCAATGACTGGATTGACTCTCGGAATAACAGGATAGGTGAAGTTATTGAATTAGCTGTTCGACACTCAAAGAAAGTGGTGACCATCTCAAATGGTTTGGCACCAGGTCTTCTAACTCACACATGCAATTAAGGTGCCCGTCACTGAAATGAGTAATAATTTCTTTCTCTGAGCACGAGGGTATACTACCGATACAGCGGGTTAGCATTTCGGGGTGTATGGTCTTCGGTAAAACGGTTGAATTTATTGCAATTAGTAACGTTCCACAACTATTTGACGGTCTGTATTAATATTCAAACCGTAAATTGAGGTGATTGCTGCTAACACTTTTCAGCGGATTTACTCCAAAATACCTGGTTTGCCTCGCCGTATCACAGGATATGTGAAGCTATTGACTTAGCCGCACGACATTCACAGAAGGCGATAAGTTCCAGAACTGTTCGACACTCCATATTCTAATTCATACATGAAGATAAGGTGACGGTTACTGAAATGGAGACTAATTTTTTTCTCTGAACACGAAAGTTATACTCTCGAAGCAGCGGGTTAAGTACTTGGAGGGTAAGGTCTTCATTAAAACTTTTGACAGTATGCCAATAGGTATCGTTCTACAAGGAATAGACTATGTACCTTAATTCTCATACCGTGAATCAAATTGTCCCTTGCCAATAGTGTACAGTTTGCTGAATCTCGGAACGCCTGGTTTGTCTATCGGAAACACAGGACAGGTGAAACTACTGACATAACCGTTCGATTCGCAAAGAAGGCGGTAACGTTCTTGAACGGTTTTACAATCGATCTTCGAATTCATTCATGAAATTAAGGTGCCCGCTGCTAAAATTTGGAGTATTTTGTTCCACTGAACGCGATGTTATATTCTCGGTGCAGCGGACTACATTCACGACAGGTATGACGTTCGGTAAAACGTTGGACTTCATACCAATTGGTAACGCTGTCAAACACATTGACGCCATACTTCAATATTTAATCCGAGAATAAATGGATCTATTGCCAATACTGTTCGGCGGATTTAATCCTGGAGTGCCTGGTTTGTATCTCTGAATCACAGGACAGGTTAAGCTATTGACTTAGACTTTCGACTCTCAAAGGAGGTGGTAACGTTCTCGAACGGATTGACCATCTATCTTCTAAATCGTACTCCAAATGATGGTGCCCGTCACTAATGTGTACAAGAATTTGCTTCCATGATCACGAAGCTATACTCTCGATACGGCGCGATAGCTGCACGGAAGGTAAGGCTTTCGGTAAACAATTTGCCGCTATACTAATAGGTAAAGTTCTACAACCGTTTCATGCATTTGTTTAATATTCGAACAGTGAATTTAGGTGCTTGTTGCCAATCCTGTCCAGCGGATTTACTCAAGTATTGCCTGGTTTACGCCTTGCAATCACAGGATAGGAGAAGCTGTTGGTTTAGCCGTTCAAATCTCGAAATGGGTGGTAACGTTTTCGAAACATTTGATCATCTATCATGAAATTCATTCATAAAATTAAAGTGCCGCCACTGAAATGTATACCATTATGTGCCTCTAAAGAGGAAGTTATGCTATCGATACTGCGGCTTAGCATCCTGGATGGTAATGGCTTCGGTAACACGGATGATCTCATACCAATTGGTAATGTTTCCCTGTCTGTCTCTCTACTCTTATGATCAAACTGTGTAGTGTGGTGTCTATTGCAAATACTCTAGCGGATTTACTCCAGGTATGCGTGTTTTTACTCTCGGAATGACATGGTAGGTGGAGCTATTGACTTATCCGTTCGACTATCAAAGAAGGTGCTAACGATCTCGAACGGTTTGACCCTCGATCTTCTAATTAATACATGAAGTTAAAGAGACCGTCACTTGAATGGAGTGTAGTTTCTTTCTTTGAACACGAAGTAATACTCTCGACACACCAGGTTAGTTTATCCGGGGATAAGGTCTCCTGTAAAACGTTTGACTTTATAGCAATTGGTGACGATCTACACCGGCGTGACGATCTGCTTTAATATGCAAACCGTGAACTAAGATGTCCATTGCCAACATTGTACAGCGGATGGACTCCCGGAATGCCTGGTTTGAATCTCGGAATCACAGGAGAGGTGAAGCTTTTGACTTATTCTGTCGAATCTCAAAGTATATGGCAACTGTCTCAAAATGATTGACCATCGATCTTCTGTCTTATACATGGAATTACGGAGACCGTCACTAAAATGTGTGCTGATTCGTTCCTCTGAACACGCTGCTATATTCACGATGCAGCCGGATATATTCGCGGATGTTAATGTATCCGCTAAAGGGTGTGACGTTATACCATTTGACAACACTTTCATACGGTCCGACTCTCTATTTTAATATTCATACCGTGAATTAGTGTTTCTACTGACGATACTATTCAGGATATTAACTTCGGTAATACCAGGTTTGACTCTCGGAAACACAGGATAGGTGAAGCTGTTGACTCAGCCGTACGACTCTCAAAGATGGTGGTAACGATTTCGAAGCGTTTAACTCTCGATTTATCCATTCATACGTGAAACTGAGGTGTCCGTCTGCTCAATGTATACGCTTTTCTTTCCGTGAACACTAAGCCAGAATATCGCTACAGCGGGTTAGATTCCCGAAAGGTAAGGTGTTGCGTAAAAAGTATTGCTTTATTTTAATTGATAATGTCTCCGGCGGATTGACTCAGTACCTTAATATTTATACCTTAAATTATGGTATCGATGACCAGCACTCTTCAGATGATGTACTCCCGTATTACCTGGTTTGACTCTCGAAAGCACAGGATAGCTGAAACCACTGCCTTGGCCGTCCGACTCTCAAAGAAACAATTGTGTTAGCTATTCGCATATCAAGGAATATGGTCTCTTTCTCGAACGGTATGACCCCCGATCTTCTAACGCATACATGATGTTAACGTGTCGTCACTGAAATGAAAACAAACTTCTTTCGCTGAACACGAAATTATGCTATCGATACAGCGGGCAAAATTCTATGAGGGTAAGTTCTTCTGTAAAAGGTTAGACTTTATACCAAAAGTTAACGTTCTAAAACGCTTTCACACTCTACTTCAATATGCAAACCGTGAGTTAAGGTGCCAATTGCCAATACTCTTCAGCGAGCTTACGCCCAGAGTAGCTTGTTTGACTCTCCGAATCACAGGATAGATGAAGCAATTGACATAACCGCTCGTCTCTGACAGAATGTGTCATCGTTCTCGAACATTGTGACTATCCACCATGTATGTCATACGTGATGCTATGCAGCCCGTCACTGAAATGAAGACTAATTTCATTCTCTAAACACGAAGTGATACTCTCGATACAGCGGGCTACTTTTTCGGATGGTATGGTCTTCGGTAAAGCGTTTGACTTTCTAGCAATTGGTAGCGTTCTCGATCTGTTTGACGCTCTATTTAATTAAGGTGTCTATTACTAATACTGCTCAGCGGATTTTTCCTAGGAATACCTGGTATCACTCTTGGAATTGTAGGATGGTTCAAGCTATTGACTTAGGCATTCGTCTCACACAGAAGGTGACAACGTTCTCGAGCGGTTCGGCCGCCGATTTTCTAATTCATGCATGAAATTTAGTGACTCGTCACTAAAATGGATACTAATTTTTTTCAGAGAACACTAACTTATGTTCTCGATGCAGCAGGTGAGGTTCGCGGAAGGTAAGGCCTTCGGTAAAGTGTTTGACTTTATACCAATTCGCAATGCTCTCAAACGGTTCGCCGCCCTACTTTACCATCCAAACCGTGACTTAAGGTGTCCGTCGGCAATACTGATGTGCGGACTTACTTCAGTAATACCTGGTTTAACTCTTGTAATCACAGGATAGGTTAAGGTAATGACTTAGCCCTTCGTGTGTCCAATGAAGGTGGTATCGTCCTCGAACAGTTTTGCCCTCCACCTTCTAATTCATACATGTTATTTAGATGCCGACACTATAATTTATACTAATGTGTTTCTGTATCCATGAAGACACACCTTCGATACGGCGGGACTGCTTCTCGGTCGGTAAGGCTTTCTGTGAATCGCTTGACTTTGTAGTAACGGATAATGATCATAAACGGGGTGATGCTCTATTTTAAAATGCAAACCATGGAGTATGGAGTCTGTCGCCAATCATGATCAGCGGATTTACCCTCGGAATACCTGGTTGGACTCTCGGATTCACAGGTATAGGTGGAGCTATTGACTTATACGTTCGAAACTTAAACGGGGTAGAATCGTTATCGTAAGCTTTGAACAACGATTTTCTAATTCATACACGAAGTTAAGGTGCCCGTCACTGAAGTGATTACTAATTTCTTTCACTGATTGAGGTGTTATAATATAGATATGGCAGGTTAACTTCTACAAGGGTACGGCTATCTGTAAAATGTTTGACTCTATACCAATAGGCACCGTTCTACAACGGTTTGACGATCCGCTTTAATATTCAAACTATGAATTAAGGTGCCAATATCCATTACGGCTCAGCGGATTTATTCCTTCTATAGCTGGTGTGACTGTAGGAAACACAGAATATGTGACGATATTGACATAGCTCTTCGAACATCATAGAAGGTGGGAACGGTCTCGAACGGTTTGACCCTCGCACTTCTAATTGATACATCAAATTAAGGTGCTCGTCACTACAACGTATACTAGTTCGTACATCTGGTCTCGTTGTTATACTCCAGATATAGCGGGTCAGTTTCTTGGAGGGTAAGGCAATCTGTAAGAAGTTTGATCCTACACGAATTGATAGTGATGTGTAACGGCTTGACGGCCTGTTTTAATATTCAAACCTTGAATTCAGGTGTCAATTGCTACTACGCTTCAGCAGATTTACTCCTGGAATACCAGGCACGACTCTCGGAAACACAACTATCGATGAAGCTGTTGACTTAGCCGCTCGACGTTAAAAGTAGTAGATCACGATCTGGAACGATTTGACACTCGATCTTCAAATTCATGCCTGAACATAAGGTGGATGTCAGTAAAATGTATACTAATTTACGTCTCTGGACACGAAGATATGCACTCGATGCAGCGGGATACGTTCTCGAAAGGTAAGGCCTTCGTTACACAGTTTGACACTATGCCTACATGTACTAATCGACAAAGTTTTGATTCCGATCATTAATGTTCATACCGTGAACTCAGGTGTCCACTGCTGGTACTGTACCGCGGAATTACTCTCGGAATACCTGGATGACTTTCGGAATCTCAGGATAGGTATAGCTATTCACTTGGCCCTTCATCTCTCACAGCAAGTGGCAACGTTCGCGAAGGGTTCAACTCTCGATCTTCTAATGCATACATGATATTAAGGCGCCCGTCATAGACGGGATGACTAATTTCTTTCCCTTAAAATAAGTTATTCTCTCGAAACGGCGATATAGCTACTCCGAAGATAAGGCCATCGGATAAGCGTTTGTCTTTATAGCAATTGGTAACGTTCTCAAACGGCGTGACGCACTATTTTAATATTCAAACCGTGATTTATGGTATCTGTTGCGAATACTGTTCAGCGAAGTTACTCACGGAATACCTGGTTTGACTCTCGTAATCACAGGATAGGTTAAGGTAGTGACATAGCCGTTCGACTGCCAATGAAAGTTGCAACGATCTCGAACGTTTGGTCCTCGATCTCCAGATTCGTACGTGAAATTAAGTTGCGCGTGACTAAAGTGCACACTATCTTGCTTTTCTGAACGAGGAGTTATAATTTCGATAAAGTGAATTTGCATTTCGGAAAGTAAGGCCATCGGTAAATAGTGTGACTCTATACCAATAGGTAACGTTCTACAACGTTTTGACTCTGCATATTAACCCTTTGCGGACGATGATATTTTCGGCCGGGTAAGGTAGCAGGACGAAGCGATTTTCGCAGATGCTATGAGTGACCTACATGATGCAATAAAATGATCCTACATCTAAATCACCTTTTAAAAATCTTATATTTGGATTGTTTATCTATATTTACATCATTAAAACTGTATTTACAAGAATAACTATCTATTCAAGAAACAAACTATATTTACAAGAGCTTATCTATCTTTACAAGAATTACGATCTGTAATGTCGCTTTGTGTGATACGCTGTAAAGCATCCACCAAGATGCATTCGTGGTTTATTTGGTCACATATCGCAATAATACGTCGTCTCATGTCTTCCACCTGGGTTGTTGCGGGTCGAACAATCGTTACAGTCCTTTTTTGTTCCCGTAAGAATTACGTGAAGCCTTCCGTTCAGGCGAACGTCGTCAGGATTGGATGTCGAATTTGAAACTCGCTTCCGTGATTGTCGAAAATCTCCTCTCATGTTATGTACCAAATTTTTCCGATACTGTAAATATGAAAGCTATAATTCGTTCCATTGCCATCTGTCTTCTTTGTACAGAATGTACGAATTAATTATGCATATTTCCAATCCCTAGTAGAACAATTTGCGCCACCACTTTAGGGACTTCCTCATAAAACAGTATGTTGAACAATATTAATCTGCGAGATCAACGCCACCCATGAATTGGGTGTAATTGGTGATAGCATTGTGTTTTGAAACCACTGTTTGGACACCATGCCGGAGTATTCGTTCGTCGGTACTCATTTCCGCATTGTAATAATTGGTCAATAGTGTGACGATCCTCTTATACTTCCAAGCCAAAATCACATTATTGTTTCTACGATACGCTGTCATAGATATTCCGTTTGGAATGTGTCATTTTTTTATTGCATCTGGCATTTCTTTTCTATTTGTTAGTATTGTCCCAGTCAAATGACATTTTTGTCTATGTAATTCATTAGCTAACATGTAACTACTGTAATATCGGTCAGTGAACATGTGATCCCCATGCGCAACCTGGAATTTAATTTATCATCATTGTATATAAATATATGGGCATCCTTGTCGAAATTGGAAGGTCTGGTCTTTGCAATTTTTTCGGTGTATGGCTGCCATAATAAGATAAAATACAGGAAATATAACCAGTATTGGAATCTGCCAGTGTATAAATTATAATCCCCCATTTAGTCGGTTTTTGTGGATTATATGTGATAAAAGAAATTCGACATTTGAACTTTACGACGGATTCGTCGACATAAATTTCTTGGCTCGTTGTAAAATAATCCAAAAGTCTCGAATTTATATAATCAAGATATCCAGTGATGAGCTGCAAACGTGTAATATTGCTACCTTATGTCCTTTCTATTCGTGCATGCAACATCCAACAAATTTGGACAAATGGATCTCTTGTGAAGGTCTTTGCAAATAATGCAATGTGGCTTACTTCATCTGTTGACCAGTGTTCTTTTATATTGCCGAGTGGTATTATCCCCATATTTACAATCACTGCAATAAATGCCCAAAATTCATCCTTCTTGACATTGTACCAAGTTTTCCAGTGCAACTTTGATGATAGCGTCTTTCCCTCCAACTTCTTTGCAGCATAGTTATTTGTATCTTTTATTATTTCATCGACTAGCTCTTCGGTAAAGATCATCTTGAAAAAATTCAAAGGTTCTCTCACATCGGAGTGAGGTCCTGTAGATCTTTCGCCAGGTATGAATTTTATTCAGGGTGGTACATTCTTGGATTCGTGACAAGCAGTCCATTCTGATTCATCGGAAGTGTCAGAGACATCACTATCACTTTCCGATTCGCTATCAATTACTCGGATTTTTCGAGTTCTTATGCCTACAACATCATCATCATCCCTATCGCTTTCGTCACTTCCCGTACTACTGATGTTTTTATAAATACCTTGAATTTTGTCATGCACCATATTGACACAAGATTCGCCTTCACTGGAGCTGAGATCATTTGTGAGGTCCATTTTTTTAGGGATTCTCACAAAATCACGATACAAATTCTTCTGATGCTTCTGCCACACTCGCCAATTTTTAACTGAACTCGGAACTGTTGTTAGGTCTACACTGTTTGAAAGACCTTTCGTTGTCTCATCTCTATTATGACGTATCATTTTACACATCCTTTATAAAAACGTAAGCAGTCCAGTAACCTCTTTAAGATGCGAGAGCGCGACCAAATCGATTGGAGATAAAGGGCACATAAACATACACCGCCTGTCGCCTCTCACTCGCCACTCGTCCTGCCGCACGAAAAGCCGTGGCGACTGAGAGTCACCTCTCGTCAGCAAAGGGATAATATTCATGCCGTGAATTGTGGTGACGAATGCTAATTGCTGTAGAGTGGAGTTACTCCTGAAATACCAGGCTTGACTCTCGTAATCACAGGATAGGCGAAGCTATTGTCTTAGATGTGCGACATTCAAAGAAGCTGTTACCGTTCTCCGACGGTTTGACTCTCGACTTTGCTATCCATAAATGAAAAAAGCTGGCCGTCTGCTAAAGTGTCTACTTATTTGTTTCCGTGAACACGAAGCGAGGCACCTTAATTACGGTGTGCATTGCTAATACTCTTCAGCGGATATACGCCCGGAATACCTGGTTTGAATCTCGCAAGCGCAGGATAGCTGAAGCTACTGACTTGGACATTCGATTCTCACAGTACGTGGTAACGTTGCCGATAGCTTGGACACTCGATCTTGTAATTCGTGCATGAACTCAAGGTGCTCGTTACTGAATTGTATACTAGTCCGTACCCCTGAACGCGGTAAAATACTCTCGATGCAGCGGGTCATCTTTTCAGAGGGTAAGGTATATTATAAGGCATTTAAACTACACGAATAGTTACTGTTCTACAAGGGCATGACGGCTTTGTTTAATATTCAAACCGTGAACTCATGCGACCATTGCCAATACTGTACAGCGCATTTACTCCCAGAATATCTGGTGTCACTTTCTGAATCACAGGGCATGTAATGCCATTTACTTAGCCGTTCGTCTCCCACTGAAGGTTGTAACTTTGTCGAACGGTTTGACACTCGATCTACTTATTCATAAAGGAATTAAGGTCCCCGCCACTAAAATGTTTCCGAGTGTGATTCCCTAAACACGTAGCTATACTCTCGATACGGCGGGTTAGATTTACCGAAGGTGAGGCTATCTGCAAGGTGATCAACTCAATTCCAATAGGAAACGTTCCGCAATGGTTGGACGGTGTGCTTTAATATTCAAACCGTGAAATAAGGTTTCTAATGCTAATACTGTTCCGCGGATTTACTTCCGGAATACCTGATATGACTCACGGAACCACAGGATATATCAAGCTATAGACTTAGCTGTTCGAATATCATAGGAAGTGGTATCGGCCTCGACCAGTTTTACCCTCCATTTCCTAATTCCTACATGAAAATAAGGGGCCCGGAATAGATATGAATACTAATGTCTATCTCGGGACACGACGCTACACTGTCTGTGAAGCGGGTGAGGTTCGCGGAAGATAAAGAATTCGATAAAGCGTTTGACTTTATACCAATAGGTAACGCACTCAAACGGTTTGAAGCCCAATATTAATGTTCAAACCGTGAATTAAGGTGACAATTGCCAATACTTTTCAGCGAGTTTGCTCTCGGAATACCTGGTTCGACACTCGGAATCGCAGGATAAGTGAAACTATTGACTCAACCGCTCGACTCTCGCAGAAGGTGACAAGGTACTCGAACAGCTTGACCTGCGGTCTTCTAATTCATACATGAAATGGAGACACGCGTCACAGGTATGGTGACTAATTTGTTTCTCTGAACACGAAAATATACTCTCGTAACGGCTGGTTAGCTTCCACGAAAGTAAGGCTATCGGTAAAGTGCATGAATACATACCAATTGGCAGCGCTCTTAAACATTTTTACGCTCTACTTTAATATCCAAACCGAGAACTTAGGTGTCTATTGCCAATACTGTACCGCGCATTAACCTCAGGAATACCTGGTTTGACTCTCAGAATCACAGCATAATTGGAGCCTTTGACTTAGTTGTGCGTCTCTCAAGGAACGTGGTAACGTTCTGGAACGGTATGACTCTCGATCTTCTTATTCATGCACGAAATTAGGGTGCAACTTACTGTTATGACTCTTTCGAGATTTTTTAAATTATCAGTCATTAACTTAAAATATTGTATTTCGCAAGATAAGTGCCTTTAGTATTAGTTGAGCGTACGTGTATGACAATATATTGTTTAATTTGTTATTATGTTATGTGATTGTATGTGTACCTACCTACGCTGCATAAGCGACACGTCTACAGCGGTATAGAAAATGCGTACGGTATATCGGAGCGCCCACTACTGCTTAGTCTTCCATAATTTCTATAACCTTGATATTGTAACGTATGTATTTTTTCAGCCTTCTATTTGTTTCTACATATTGTAATTTATTGTTCTGATATTTCCAATTTTTTACAATATTTTCTTTTTTTAATTTATAAAATTGTACCTTTTAGTAAAGGTGTGATTGAAATTTGCTGAGTGTACATTTATGACAATATCATGTTAAATTTGTTGATATCTTGTGTGGTTGTCTGTATACGTACCTACGCTTTCGGAGCGACAAGACTGAAGTGGTCATGTAGTAGCGTTCGGTAGCTCATAAGAAAGTTCGGAAAAAATTTAAATATCATAACAGTAAGTGACTTTGCGTAGAAATAAATTGTAAGCTGCGAAGGAATGCATACGGTACACAATCACCGTTAAAGAAGTTAATGAAGACCATCCAGTAGCGCCGCTTGTATATACCTTAAGCAACTACGGGGCTGCTGGAAAAATCCAAAATATCGTATAAATGAATTACAGTTTGTACAAATAAATTGAAAACTGGGGATAAACTGCGTAAAGCATAAAATGAAGGTTAAAGAAACAAGCGAAGATCATCCACTAGTTCTCTTTGATATACCTTACGCAACTACAGGGCCACTCCAGTCTGAAGTAAACCTGTAGCGAATGAAATTACTTTACTTCCACGGATTGCTATTTAATATATGAACTCCGAACTGTGGAGAGGCAATGCCTGGCTGGGTCGTTCTTTTATATGTATACGGTTTTGTGGTAGGGATTGGACCTTGGGGATATTATTTATTTGTGCTGAGGCGTTATTTGTCGTCCCGGGCCTGCTGGATGGTGATACGGCCTGATAACTCCCATGAGTCATATGTTGTCAGTTGAGCCGAAGTCGAAGTCCGTGGCGGTCGTGGGCTTAATATTCAACGTGATGTGCCATCAGCCGTGTCGCGCCGACAGCGTAAGCACGTATACAGACTTGCATCCAAAGTAACAACATATTTAACAAAATATTGTCATAAAAGTGTAATCAACTAATTCCAGTGACAAATTTCCGAGGAAATAAAGTTTTTGAAATTTAGATTTGGAAGTTTTGAAAAAATCATAAACATCGTAACAGTAGACTACAGTGTGTATAAATAAATGAGAGACTGGGAACACTTGCACAAGGTACAAAATCAAGGTTAGAGAAGTTAATGTAGACTACTAATCCGTTACTAATCCAGTAACGCCGCTCCGATCTGCCGTATTCAAGTACATGACCTCGCCAGTCGTGTGGCTCCGGCAGCGTGGGCACGTATACTGATAATCATATCAAATATCAATATTCGTACCATAATGATGCCATAATCGTTCACACAAATAATTACAGACACTTTAGTTAAGAAATACATTTTTTTAAATAAAAATTATAAAAATACATAAAATAAATCCAGAATATCAGAACAGTAAATTTCAGTATGCAAAATTAATGAGGTGTTTACTCAAAATATACTTGTTGTTCAATCTCTATATAATTGGTCAAGCAGAAACCGCAAAGGACCACTTTTCAATCAGAATTGTTATTTTTTGAGTGTGCAATGTTGGCAGTATAATAAAAAATCAGCGATTCTGCGTGTTTCGGCGTTTCTGTCGTAATTTGACGATCTGCGCGTTCACGCTGAAACCGAAGAACTCCATTTTTCAAATCAAAGCTTTTATTTTTTATATGTAAATTTGGAAGCTCGAGAAAAAGTCACCGATTCCGTGTGTCTCGCCGCTAGCGTCGTGTTCATATCGATCTAGTTACTCACGCTGATAACTCAGATGGCCCTTTTGTGAACACAAATTTTTCCTTCCTTTCATTTAAGTTGGCGCATCAAAAAACGTCACCAATTCCTGTGTTCCGGCGTTGGCGTCTTGTTTATATCGATCAAACTGTTTACCTTGCTACCGCAAAAGTCTACTTGTCAACCAAAAATATTTTTCTTTATATAAATTTGACAGCTCAGCAAAGTATCACCGTTTCTGGGTGTTCCGGGGCTACCGTTTGTGCCTATATCGATTTGTTTTTGCACCCAGATACAGCAAAAGGCCATTTTTCGGACATAAATCTTTCTCTCCCTTGTGTGTTAAGCTGGAAGCTTCAGAAAAAAATTACCGACTCTGCTTGTTTCTCTGTCGTGTTTAGCTCCATTTGGTTGTCCACGCTGCTACACTCAACGAATTCGAAATACACTTTGGCTAAGGAATGTAATTTTTTAACGTAAAAATGGAAAATTTTGAAAAACCGAAGATATCACAGTAGTTTAATACAGTTTGTATTAATGACCAGAAAACAGGGGGAAAATACATTCGTCTTCAAAAATTCACGAAAACCATACAGACATGTTGTTCCGAACTATCTCACGAAACAACAAGATAAGTCCAACTGTGTCGCTCAGGAAGCATAGGTACATAGACAGACAATCGTTTAAAACAACAGTAAGTTCAACAAAATAATATGATATGAATAATATATAAACGTTCACTGAACATGTTCCAATGTCAATTTGAAATACAATTTCTAAACTAAAAATTGAGAGTTAAAAAAAAAATCCATAATATCATAACAGTAAGTTACGGTATGTAGGAATAAATAGAAAACTGCGCACGAACGCATACGGTAGAATACAGTTTTAAAGGAATTAACGAATATCGTAGAGTAGCGAGGCTCCCATGTACCGAACGCCACAGCAAGAACACACCAGCCAGGTGGCCTTAGGAGTGTAGGCATGTACACAAACAATCATACAATGCAGCAACAAATTCAACAAAATATTGCCATAAATGTAGACATATCTAATTCAAAGACACTTTTACTCAGAAATACAATTTCTCGAACTAAAAATTGAAAATTTCGGAAAATCGAAGATACCATTACAGTAAATTACAGCATGTAGAAATAAACAGAAAACTGCGAATGAATTCTTACGGTACATTATTAAGAATGATTAGACTAACAATGTCAATAGATTATTCTCGCTCCTCTCTTCCGGACGCACTATAAGACCACACCAGACGTGCCACATCGGCAGGACTGGTACTTATACAGATACTCATATGAAATAACAATAAGTTTAACGAAATATCGTCATAAAAGTACTGAACTAATTCCAAAAGCAGTTTGTCTAAGAGATACAAATTTTCTAAAGTAATGACTGACAATTATGAAAATAATCATAAATATTAGAACAGCAAATTACTGAATGTATAAATAAATGGAAATCTTGGAAAAAATGCATATGTTGCAAAATCAAGGTTTCATGAAGTTATCGAGGACCATTTAGTAGTGCTGTTCCGTTCTGCCGAACGCAACCAGAAGGCCTCCCTAGACGATTTGTTCTGGCAGCGTATGTACGTATAGAGACAATCATATAAAATAACAATGAGATTAACATAGCATTGTCATAAACGGAAACTCAACTAACCCAAAATTCACTTTTACTGTAAAAATATAATCGTTTCAAAATATAAATTGAAAATTTCGACGAAAAGTAAATAGCATGACAGTAAATTGTAGTACGGAGAAATAAGTAAAACAGTTCAAAGGTATGCATAAGGTACAATATTATGGTTAATGAAGGTAACGAAGACCATGGAATATGCCGCCCCGATTTGCAGTAAGCAAATACAAAACCACGCCAGTGGCAGCGCTCCGACAGCGGAGGTACGTATATAGAATATCATATAAAATGACAAGCGTAAGAAAATAGTGTCATAAATGCAAGCTCAAATAATTAAAAAGACACTATTATTAAGAAATACAATTTTTAGCAATTAAGATTGAAAATTTCTGTGAAGATCGAAAATATCATAACAGTAAATTACAGCGTTTATAAATAGATATAAAACTGCGAAAGAATACATGCGGTACAAAATTATGGTTAAAGAAACTAACGAGGGACACCCAGTGGTGCCGCCTCGATGTGCAGTACGCAAATACAGGACCTCGAGAGTGGTTCACACCTACAGCATAGATACATATACAGATTATCATATAAAATAATATCAAGCTTAATATAGTATTGTCATAAACGTAAGTTCAAATAAATCAAAGGGCACATTTGCTAGGAAATACAATTTTTTAATTTCTAATCGAAAAAGTTGAAACAAATCGAAATTATCATAAGAGTAAATTACAGTATGCTTATATATGAATGGAAATCACAGATAAAATGCATATGGTATAATATCACGGTTAGAGAAATAAACGAATATCGTACTGTAGTGTCGCTCCGATCTACCGAACGCAACTGCAGAACCAATCCAGACGTGTCGCTCCGGAAGCTCAAGGTCGACTACACACAATCATATGAAATAACTATATGTGGAACAAAATGTTGGCTTAAACATAAACTCATCTAATTCAAAAGACAATTTTACTAGAAAATACAATTTTTTAAATTAACAATTGATAACACTGAATAAAAATCGAAAATATCATACCTGTAAATTACAGAATATAGACATTTACAGAAAACTGGGAAAGAATTATTACGTTACCACATTATGGTTGAAGGAATTATCATTGGCCATATAGTATTGTCGCTCCGATCTACGGTGCGTAACCACAAGGCCACACCAGTCGTGTCGCTCTGGAAGTGAAGATACATATAAAGACAATCATTTAATATAACCTTGAGTATACACAATATTGTCATGAACGTACTCTCAAGTAATTCCAAAGAAGCATTTGCTAAGACATACGTTTCTTGAAATTAAAAACAGGAAATTAAGAGAAGAATCGGGTGTATCGTTACCGTACATTACTGAATGTATAAACAAATGGAAAACGGCGAAAAAATGCATACGGTACAATATCACGATTAAAGAAATTAATGAAGACAATTCAGCATTGCCGCGCCGATCTACCGAATGCAACTACAAGACCACTCCAGTCGTGACGATGCGGAAGCGTATGTGCAGACAATCATATAATATAACAGTATGTTTAAGAAAATATTGTCACAAATGTACACTCATCTAGTTCCAAATGACGCTTTTACTAAATAACACACTTCTAGAAATTTAAAATCGGTAATTATGAAAAAAATGTCACACATCATAAGAGTGAATTGCAGTATATATAAGTAAATGGTATACTGGGAATGAATGCAAATGGTACAATGTAAAGGTTAATTGAAATTATCGAAGACCATGCAGAAATGCGGCCCTGATGTTCGAATGCAACATCAGGACCACTCCAGTCGTGTCGCTCCGGAAGCGCAGGTACGTATAGAGACAATCCAATAAAACGACAAAGAATTAAACAAAATATTGTTATAAACGTACACTATCTCAATTCCAAAGATACTTTTTCTGAGGAACACAAGTTTTGAAATTAAAAATTGGTAAATTTGAGAAACTCGAAAATATCATAACTGAAAATTACAGTATGTATACATAAATGGAAGACCGGGGAAAATGCTTGCGGTACTACATCAAGCTTAAAGAAATTAACAAAGACCAACCAGCCGTGCCGTTCCGATATGCCATATTCGACTACAAGACATCGACATTTGTGTCGTTCCAGAAGCGTATGTTCCTATACAAACAATCTAATAGAACAACAATAAGTATAACAAAATAATGTCATAAACTTACGCTCAACTAATTCCAAATACACTATTACAAAGGAATACAATTTCTTATAATAAAAATTGAAAATTTTGAAAGAAATTGAAAATGTCATAAGAATAAGTTACAGTATGCACACATAATTGGGAGACAAGGAAAATATGCATACGGCACAAGAACGGGGGAAAAGAAATTAACGAAGAACGTCCAGTAGTATCTCTCCCATTTACCATACGCAACGATAAAACCACTATAGCCGTGTCGCTCCGGAATCGTTGGTACATATACAGACAATCGTATAAAATAACAACGAATTAAACAAAATAGTCTTATGAACGTACACTCAACTAATTCCAAAGACGCTTCTACTGAAAAATACAATTTCTTATTCTAAGAATTGAAAATATTTATGGAAATGGAATATATCCTAACAGTGAATTACAGCATTATAAATAAATGGAAAAATCGGGAAAAATGCATACGGAATAAAATCAAGGTTAAAGAAATTATCACGGAGCTTTCGGTAGCGCCGATCCGGTCTGCCGAACGCAATAACAAGACCACTGCAGTCGCGTCTCTCCGGGAGCGTAGGTACGTACAAAAACAGCGGTATAAAATGACAGTAAATATCACAAAATAATGTCATAAACGTACACTCAACTAATTCCAATGTTACTTTTACTGAGAAATACAATTTTTTAGACTAAAAATTGAAAATTGTGAAGAAAATTGAAAATATCATAACAGTAAATTTCAGCGTGCATATATAAATGGATGACTGGGAAAGATGCATACGGTGCAATATCAAGGTGACAGAAATTGACGAAAACCATCGCGTATGGTCGCTCTGGTATACCGCACACAACTACAAATCTTCTCGAGTCGCTTCTGCAGCGTAGGTATGTATACAGACAATCATATAACATATCGACTAGTTTAACAAAATTACGTCATAAACGTACACTCAACTAATTCCAATGCCACTTTTACTACGAAATACAATTTCCTAAAATAAAACTTTAAACGTATGAAAAAAACGATATCATAATATTTCGTTACAGTATGTATAAATAAATGAAGGACTAGGGAACAATGCAAATGGTACAATATCAAGGCTAATGAAATTAAGGAAGATCGTACAGTATGCCGCTCCGATTTGCTGTACGCAATTACAGGCCAGTGTCTGGAGTAATGCACCTTGTTCAGAGGGAGGAAGAAGTATATAGTTTAGTCTCGAGCGCCATAATTTCATGCATGAATTAGAAGATCGAGGGTCAAACCGTTCGAAAACGTTGCCACCTTCTGTGAGAGGCGATCTGCTAAGTCAATAGCTGTATCTATACAGTCAATCGGAGAGTCGAACCAGGTGTTGCTGGAGAAAATCCACTGAACAGTACTGGCATTAGAAACTTTATACCACGGCTTGAATATTAACGCAGACCGCCAAACCGTTGTAGATCGTTACCTATTGGTAAAGAGTCAATCACTTCACCCATTTCCGTACCTTCGGTGAAGCTAACCTGCCGTTTCGAGAGTATAACCTCGTGTTCAGAAAACGAAATTAGTGTACATTCCAGTGACGGGCACCCTAACTTCATGTATGAATGAGAAGATCGAGGGTCAAGCGCTTCTAGGACGTTATCACCTTCTTTGAGAGTGGAGCGGTTCAGACTATAGCTTCTCCCATCCAGTGATTCCGGGGGTCAGAGCAGGTATTCCAAAAGTAAATCTGCTGAACGGTATTGGCATTAGACACCTCGATTTACGGTACGAATAATAGTATACGGAGTCCACCAGTTGTAGAACTATACCAATTTTTATAGAGTCAAACATTTCAGCGATTGTCGTATCCTCCGAAAACCACGCCCATTGCACCGAAAGTATAACTTCGCGTTCATGGAAACAAATGAGAATACATTCTAGTGTGGCGCTCCATAATTTCGTGTATGAATTAGAAGATCGAGCGTCAAACCTCATGAGAACGTAGCCACCTTCTTCGAGAGTGGCACAGCTACGTCAATACCTTCCACTATCCTGTAATACCGATAATGAAAGCAGCCATTCTAGGAATATATCCGCTGTACAGCAGTGGCAATAGACATGCAAATTCTCCGCATGAGCATTAAAGTAGGATCTCATGTCGTCGAAGAACATTACAAATAGTTATAGACTCATTCTATTTACAGACTGCGTTGCCTTCCGAGAACGTATCCCGCTGTATCGAGAGTATGACATCGTGATACGAGAAATAAATTAGTATACATTTTTTGACGGGAAGCTTAATTTCGTGTTTGAATTAGAAGATCGAGTGCTAAAGCTTTCGAGCACGATACAACCTTCTTTGAGAGCCGAACGGCTACGTCAATAGCTTCACCTATCCTGTGATTCCGTGAGCCAAACCAGGTAATACCGGAGTATATCCGCTGAAGATTATTGGCAATTGATACCTTATTTCACGGTATTAACATTATTGTAGTGAGTCAGAACGTCAGAGAACATTACCAAGCCTTATGGAGTCATTCCTTTTTTGAATACCTTACCTTCCGTGATCCTATCTTGCTGTGGGGGGTGTCCTGCTTAATGATAACAGAAACAAATGAGTAAATATTTTAGGGGACATACACCACATCTTTGTGTATAAATATCAACATCGAGAGTCAACGCGATCGAAAATGTTATCACATTCATTGAGCTTCGAATAGGTAAGGCAATAGCTTCTCCCCCGTCCTGTGATTTCCGAGAGTCAAACAAGTCATTACAGAAGTAAATCCGCCGAATTATACAAGCAATGGACATCATAATTTACGGTATGAACATTAAAGTAGAGAGTCATGCTGACGGCGATCATTATCAATTGGCATAGAGTCACTCTTTTTACAGAAGTCCTTACCTCCCGAGAATATAACCCGCCGTATCGAGAGTATAACTTCGTGATCAGAGATACAAATAAGTAGATATTTTTGTGACACGCAACTTAATATCATGCATGAATTGGAAGATCGAGGGTCAAACCGGTCGAGAACGTTACTACCCCTTTGATAACAGAACGGATACTTAAATAGTTTTCCCTATTCTATGATTCCAAGCGTCAAATGGGGTATTTCGGTAGAAAATGCTGTGTACAGTATTGTCACTAGGCACCTAAATTCACGGTTTGAATAAAATAGTAGAGCATGAAAGCGTTTAAGAGCGTTGGCAAATGGTACAAAGTCAAACATTTTACTGAAGGCCTTACCTTCGGTGATGCTAACCAGCCGTTTCGAGAGTATAATTACGTGTTCAGAGATAGAAATTAGTCCTCATTTCAGTGACGGGCCCCGTAATTTCATGTATGAATTAGAATATCGAGGGTCGAAGCGTTCGAAAATGTTACCACCATCTGTGAGAGCCGAACGGCTGAGTGAAAAGCTTCAGCAGTCCAATGATTCCAAGAGTGAAACCAGATATTCCGGGAGTGAACCCGCTCAACAGTATTGCCAATAGACATCTTAATTCACGGTTTGGATATTAAAAGGGAGCGTCCAACTGTTTGTGAACGTTACCAGTTATTATAAGGTCAAACGCCTTAGCGATGACCATACCCTCCGAAAAACTAACCCGCTATATCGGAGTATAACTTCGTTTACAGCGAAAGAAATTAGTATTCATTTTAGCGACGGGAACCATAATTTCATGTATGAATTAGACGATCGAGAATCAAATCATTCGAGGTCGTTACCGCCTTCTTTGCGAGTCGGACGGCTGAGTCAATATGTTCACCTATAATTGTGATTCCGTGAGTCAAGCTTTGTATTCCAGGAGTAAATCCGCTGACCGGTATTGACAATGAAGACCGTAATTCACGGTACGAATATTAAAGTAGAGCGTCAAGCCGTTTGAGATCGTTACCAATTGGCATAACGTCATACTCTTTACCTTGGGTGTTTATGGATACACATTAGTACACAATCTAGTGACGACATTTTGAATTCATGTATGAATGAGAAGATCGAGTGTCAAACCTTTCAATAACATTGCCACCTTCTGTGAGAGATGTACCGCTAAGTCAGTAGTTTCACGTTTGACCCTCGATCCTCTAATTCATTCATGAAATTATCGTCACTAAAGTGTATACTAATTTGTTGCTCTGAAGTCGAAATTATAACCCCGATTCTGCGGTTTATGTTTTCGGAAGGTACGGTGTGTGATAAAGTGCATGTCGAGATATCAATTGGTATCGTCCTCGAATGGTATTATTCTCTACTTTAATATTCATACCGTGAATTAAGCTGCCTATTGCCAATACTGTTCAGCTGATTTACTCATGGAATACCTGGTTTGACTCTCGGAATCACAGGATAGGTGAATCTATTAACTTAACCATTCCGGCACTCAAAGAATGTGGTAATGATCTCGAACGGTTGGACTCTCGATTTTGCTATTGAAGGATGAAAATAAGGTGCCCGTCTGATAAAATGTCTATTAATTTGTTTCTGTGAACACTAACCAAAATACTCCAGCATCTGGTTAGGCTCTCGGAAGGCATGGTATTCGGAAAAGGACTAAGTTTATGCCAATTGGTAATTTTCAACGACGGATTCACTCCCTACTGTAATATTCAAACCGTGAAAGGAGGTGTGTATTGCAAAATTGTTGAGTGGATTTAATCCCGGAATACCTGGGTTGTCCCGCGGAAAGGCAGGTTGGAGGTAGCTATTGACATAGCCTTTCGTCTCTCACAGAAGGTGATAACGTTCCCGAATGGTTTGATACTCGATTTTCTAATTCATACATGAAGTTACGGTGCCCGTCACTGAAATGAATACTAATTTCTTTCCCTGTACACGACGATATACTCTCGATACAGCGGGTAATTTTTTCGGATGATATGGTCTTCGGTAAAACGTTTGACTTTATACCAATTGGAACGGCTCTCAAATGGTTTAACGCTCTACTTTAATATTCAAACCGTGAATTAATGTGTCCATTGCCAAAACTCTTCAGCGGACATACTCCCGGAATACACTGCTTGACTTTTGGAATCACAGGGTATGTGAAGCTATTTGCTTAGCCATTCACGTCTCATAGAATGAGTTATCTTAATCGCATAGTTTGAATCTCGATCTTTTAATTCATGCATGAAACTAAGGTGCGCGTCTACAAAAGGTGTACTGGTTCGTACCTCTGAAAGCGGTGATATACTCACGATACTGCGGGTCAGTTTTTCGGAGGGTAAGGCACTCCGTCAGATGTTTAACCACAGAAGAATAGGTAATGTTCTACAACGGCTTGACGGCAAGCTATAATATTAAAACCGTGAAATAAGGTGTCTATTGCCAATACTGTTCACCGTATTCACTCCCGGAATACCAGGTCTTTCTCTTGGAATCACAGGATAGTTGATTCTATAGACTTAGCCCCTCACCTCTCAAGGATGTTTGTATCGTTCTCGAAAGGCTTGACACTCGACCTTCTAATTCATACATTAAATTAAAATACTCATCTCAATAATGTATAGTAACTTGTTACATTGAACATGATGTTATACACCCGATACAGTGGGTTAGGCTCTCGGTGGGTATGGCCTTCAGTAGAACGTTTGACTTTATACCTATTGGTATCGATCTCAACATTATTGACGCTCTACTTTAACATTCAAACCGTGAATTGGGGTGTCTATTGCTCATTCTGTTTAGCGGATTTACTCCCGCAATGCCTGTTTGACTGTCGGAATCGCAGGATAGGTGCAGCCATTCGCGAAGCTGATCGAATATCATAGAAGGTGGAAACTGTCTCGAAATTTTTGATCGCCGACTTTCTCATTCATAAATGAAATTATGGCGCAGAACACTAAAACCAATACTAATTTGTCCCTCTAAACAAGGTGTTATAATCTCGAAACTGCGGGTTAGCTTTTCGGAGCGCAAGGCATTCTGTATAAAGCATGACCCTACACGAATATGTAATGGTATACAATGGCTTGACGGCCTACTTTAACATTTGAACCGGGAACTGAGGTGTCTATTGCCAATACTGTACAGCGCTTTTTCTCCCGTAATATCTGGTTTGACTCTCGGAATCACTGGATATGTCAGTCTATTGACTTAGCCGTTAGTCTCTCACAGAAGGTGGTAACGTCCTCGAACGGTTTTACCCTCGATCTTCTGACCAACACACGGCATTAAGGTGCCCGCGGCTAGAATGTAAGTTAATTTTATACTCTGAACACGATGTTATACTCCCGATGCAGCGGATTGTCGGTAACGTTCTCAAACGGATGGACGCACCACTTGCATATTCACACGGTGAACTAAGGTTTCGACTGCCTATAGTGTTCAGCGGATTTACTCTCGGAATACCTGTGTTTAACTCTCGGAATCACAGAATTGGTGGAGCTACTGACATAGTTGTGCGTCTCTCAAAGAATGTGGTACCGTTCACGAGAGGTTTGACTCACGATTCTGCTAGTCATACTTAAAAATAAGGTGTGTTTCTTCTAAAATGTCTACTAATTTGTTTCCATGAACACTAAGCAAGTCACTCTCTACACCGGGTTAGGGTTTAGGAAGTTAAGGCCTTCTATAGGGGTTTGACACTGTACCAATACGTACAGTTCTACTAAGGTATGAGGCCCTACTTTAATATTCATACGGTGAACTAACATGTCCATCGGCTATACTGCACTGTGGATTGAGTCCCGGAAGACCTGGTTTGGCACTCGGAATCACAGGACAGGTGAGGCTACTGACATAGCCGTACGAAACTCAAAGACGGTGGTCACGTTTCCGAACGGTTTGACTCTCGGTATTCCTTTCGATTCATGAAATTGAGGTGACCGTCACCAGAATGATTTCTAATGGGTTTCATTGAACACGATGATATATTGTCGGTACAGTGTGTTCCTTTCTTGGAATGGTTTCACTCTATACCAATTCTTAACGATCTCAAACCGTTTGGTGCTCCACATTAATGTTCAAACCGTGAATTAATGTGTCCATTAGAAATAGTGTACAGCGCATTGACTCGAGGAATACCTGGTCTGTCCCTCGGAATCACAGGATAGGTGCAGCTGTTGGCTTAGCAGTTCGGCTCTCAAAGGGGGTGGAATCGTTGTAGGTCTGTTTGACACTCGATATTTCCATTCATACATGAAAAGAAGGCGTCCGTCTGCTAAAATGGATACTAACTTGTTTCCGTGAGCCATATGCAAGACACTGGCAGCAAGAGGATATGTTCTTGCAAGGTAAGGCATTCGGTAAGAAAAATGCCTTTGTACAAATTAGTAATATTCTACGACCGGTTGGCTGTCTAGTTTAATATTCATACCGTGAGTTAAGCTGTCTATTTCCTATACTGTACATCGGATTCACTACCGGAATACCGGGTTCCAAGCTCGGTATCACGTGATGGGTGAAGCCATTGCCTTAGCTGTGCGAATCTAACAGAAATATGTAAAGTTCTGGACCAGCATGCATATCGATCTTATTCATGCATGAAAAGACGGTGCCCGTCACTAAAAGGAATAACAGGTCGTTTGCTTCCACACGAATTTAGACAATTGATACAGCAGGTTAGGGTATCGGAGGGTAAGGTCATCGATAAGAAGTTTGACGATATAATAATATATAACGTTCGTCAAAAAATTGACAATCCACTTTAATTTTTTTTCCGTGAATTATCGCGGCTATTGGTAATATGGATCTGTGGATTCACTACCGGAGTACGTGATCTGACATTCGGAATGACATGATATGAGTACCTACAGATTTAGCAGATGGACTATAGAAGAAGGTGGAAACGTTCAGGCACCGTTTGCCCCTCGATCATCCTATTCAAACATGCAAATAAGGTGTCCGTGTACCAAAATATCTACTAATTTGTTCCGGTGAACACTGAGCAAGCCAATCGCTAAAGCGGGATGGGATCTTGGAAATTAAAAAGATTGATTCTATGCCAATTCGTTATGATCGACAGCGGTTTTACTCCGGACATTAATATTTATACCTGGATGTATGGCGAATAACGCTATTACTCTACAGCGGATTTACTCCTGCAATTCCTGGCTTGACCCTCGGAATCACAGGATAGGTGAAGCTATAGGTTGTAACGGTCTCGAACTCGATCGCCAACCCTCGTTCGTCTAATTCATACATGAAGTTGAGGTGCCCTTCACTAAAATTTCAACTAATTTGTTTCTCTGAACACGAAGAGATATCCGCGATACAGCGGATAATATTCCCGGACGGTAAGGTATGCGGCAAAGGTTATGACTTTATACGAATTGGTAACGTTCTCAATCGCTTTGACTCTCTCCTTTAATATTCATGCAGTGGATTAATGTTTCTATTGCCAACACTGCTCAGCGGATTTACACCCGGAATACCTTGATGTCTCTTGGATTTAGAGGATAAGTGTAGCTATTGAATTAGCAATTCGTCTCGAGGAGACGGTTGTAACTATCTCCAGCTGTTTGACTAGCGATAATTCTATTCAGACATAAAAATAAGGTGTCCGCATTTATAAAATGTCTACTAACTTGATTCAGTCACGACTAAGCATGACACGCGCTGCAACTGGTAAAGTTTTTGGAAGGGATGGTATCCGGTAAAAAGTTTGACGTTATTACATTTGGTAATGTTTCCGACAGATTAACATTCTGTGGTAACATTCAAACCGCGAATTAAAGTGTCCATTGCCAATACTATTTAGCGGATTTACGTCTGGAATACCTAGTATGGACTATCGTATTCACAGGATGGGTGTAGCTATTGACTTAGGCGTTCCACTCTCACAGAAGGAGGTAACTCTCACAAACAATTTGACGCTCTACATTAACATTCAGACCGTGAATTAAGATTTCCATTTCTAATACTGATCAGCGGAATTACTCTCGCCATACCTAGTTTGACTATTGGAATCATAGGGTATGTGAAGCTTTTGACGTAGCTCGTCGAGTCTCATAGAAGGTGGTAACGTTCCCGAAAGATTTGACCCTCGATCTTCTAATTCATACGTGAAATATATGTGCCCGTGACTGAAATGTATACTAATTTGCTTCTTTGAACACTAAGACATAATATCGAAACAGCGGGTTAGCCTCTCCGATAGTATGGTCTTCGGTAAAAGGTTCAAGTATATACCAATAGGGAACGATCTACCAAGGGGTGACTCTGTTCTTTAATATTTATACTATGAGATTTCGTGTTTAATGCCAATACTATGTGCCGGGTTTCTACGCGAACTGCATGGTTTGACTCTTCGAATAACAGGGTAGGTGAAGGTCTAAGCTTAGATGTTCGACTCTTATGGAAGGTGGTAACGACCTCGAATGGTTTTGCTCGTGATTTTTCTATTCATATATGTAAATAAGGTGGCCGACATTAAAATGTATAATAATATGTTTCTCTGAACACGAAGATATACACTCGATACAGATGCTTAGGTTCGAAGATGGTAAGGTATTCGGAAAAAGAAGGACTTTATACCAATGGTAATGTGCTCCTAGTGTTTGACCCTCTGCTTTAATATACACGCCGCGGATTGATGTGTCTATTGCCAATAGTTTTCAGCGGACTTATTCCCGGAATACCAGGTTTGACTCTACGAAATCACAATGTAGTTGAAGCTATTGACTCTGCTGTTCGATTCTCAAACAAGGCGGTAACGATCTCGAACGGAAAGACACTAGATCTTCTAATTCATGCATGAAATTGAGGTGCCCGTTACCAAATTGTATACTAATGTTTATCTCTGATCACAAATTTATACCGTTGAGTCAGCGGGCTAGGGACACGGGCGGTAATGTTTTTGATTAAAAGTTTGACTTTATTCTATCTTGTAATGTTCTCAAACGGTTTCACGCCCTACTTTAATGTTCTAAACGTGAATTAAGATGTCCAATGCCAATACTGTTCAGCAGGTTTACTCCAGGAATGACTTGTTTGACTCTCGGAATAACTGGGTAGGTGAAGTTATTGACTTAGCTGTTCATACCTCACAGAAGGTGCTAACATTCTCGAGCGGTTTGGCCCTCGATCTTCTAATTCGTACATGATGCTCGTGCCCGTTACTGAAATGAATACAAGATTCTTTCTCTGAAGACGAAGTTATTCTCTCGAAACAGCGAGTTTGCGTCTCCGAAGGTAAAGCCATCGGAAAAGAGTTGGACTTTATCCAAATTGGCAATGATCTCAAACGGATTGTGCTCGACTTTAATATTCAATCGCGCAATTAAGGTGTCTTGGGCCATAACTGTTCCGCCGATTTACACCCGGCGTACCCGGTATGACTTTCCGAGTCACATGACCTTCGGTGAAAAAGTTTGACTCTATACCAGTAGGTAACCTCCAGCAACGGATTGACTTGGTAGTTTGTTATTTAAATCGCGCGTTAAGGTGTCTATTGGTAGTGCTGTATAATGGTTCTACTCCTGGAGGCTTCGCACTCGAAATCACAAGATATGTGAAGTATTGTCTAAGGCTTTCGTCTCTCACAGAAGGTGGCATCGATCTCGACACATTGAATCTCGATATTCTAATTCATTCATGAATTTAAGGTGCCGTCACTAAACTGTATACCAGTTCGCACCTGGGAACGCGCAGTTATACTCCCGATAGAGCGGGTCTGTTTTTCGGAGCGTAAGGAATTCCATACGACATTTAAGCCTACCAGAATATTTAATGTTCTACAACTGCTTGACGGTCTGCTTTTATATTGAAACTGTGGAACAAGTGGTCAATTGCCAATACCTCTCAGCGTAGTTGCTTACGGGATACCTGGTTGGACAATTGGAATCACAGGAAAGGTGAAACCTTCGAATTGGCCGTTCAACACTAAATGCGGGTGGTAACGTCCTCGAAAGGTTTGAGTCCCGCTGTTCTATATCATAGTGTATTTAGGGTGACGTCACTGAATTATATACTAATGTGTTTCCCAAATGAAGAACCTACACTCTCAATACGTCAGGTTATGTAAAGGATATAGCAAATGTAACGCTCTTACAAGGTGTATCCCTCTACTATAATAAGTAACCAGCGAATTAAGGTGTTACGAATTAACAGCGCATTTACTCCAAGAATACCAGGTTTGACGATCGGAATAACAGAACTGATGAAGGTACAGTCTTTTATGTGCGACTCTCGAAAAAGGTGATATCGTTCCCGAACGGATTGCTTCGCGAGCTCCTTATTCATCCATGAGATTAAGATGCCATTCATTAAAATGAATGCAAATTTTCTTTTATGAACACGTAGTTATAGTCTAGATACACCTGGTTTGGTTCTCGGAAGATAAGGCCCTGGGAAAAAATTTGACACAATAGCAACATGTAATGTTCTACAAAAATTTGACGCTCTACATTAATACTAATACCGAGAATCATCGTGTCCATTGGTAATACTGTACTGCGGATTGACTTCCAACATACTGTGGACTGACCCACGGAACCGCATGATAGTTATCACTACCGACTAAGCCGCTCGAATCTCAAAGAAGTTGATTACGTGCTCGAAAGGATTGACATACAATCTTCGATTTCATTAATGAAATTACGGCGCGGTCACTGAATTGTATACTTATTTCTTTCTCTGACCACGAACTCATATTCTCGATACAGCGGCATAACTTCTGGGAAGGTAAGACAATCGGTTAAAGGTTTGGCAATGCGGCAATAGGTAACGTTCTCAGCCGGCTTGGCACTATCTTAATATTCAAACCTCGAATTAAGTTGTCTATTTTCAATACCGTTCAGTGCATTTACACCAGCAATATGTGGTTTGACTCACTGAATGATATAATAGGTGATACTATTGGCTTAGCCGTTCGACTCTCTAAGAAGGTGGTAACGTTCTTAAAGTGTTAGGTCCTCGATCTTCTAATTCATACACGAAATAAAGGTGCCCGACACTGAAATGTGCACCCATTTCTTTCGCCAAGATGAAATTATACCCTCGACTCAGCGGGTTTGGTTCGCGGAAGGTAAGGCCATTGATAAAACGTTTGGATTTATACCAATTGGTAACGTTCTCAAATGATGTGACCCTCTATTTTAATATTCAAACGGTGAACGAAGGTATCTATTCCCAATTCTGTTCAGTGTATTTACTCCAGCAATACGTGGTTTGACTCCCTTAATCAAATGATACGTGATGCTATTGAATTAGCCGATCCACGCCCAAAGAGGGTGGGAACTTTCTCGAACAGTTTGACTCCCTATTATTCTATTCCTTCATGAATACAAGGTGCCCGTCTGCTAAAATATCTACTAACTTGTTCCCGTCATCACTAAGCGTGACACACGCTACTGTGTGATATATTGTAGGAAGGTAATGTATTCAGTAATAAGAAGGACTTTATATCATTCCTGTCCATTGCCTGTAGTGAACAGCGGATTCACTCCCGGAATAACCGGTTCGAGTCTCGGAATTACTGGATAGCTGATGCTAATGACTTAGCTGAGAGAATCTCACAGAAAGTTGTACCGTTCTGCAACACCATGCCTATCTATCTTCTTATTCATACATGAAATGAAGGTGCCCGTCACTATCAGGAGCAATAGGTTGTTTCTCTGAACACGAATTCGGACTATCGATACAGCAGCATAGGATATCGGACGGTAAGACCTTCGGTAAAACGTTTGACTTTATAGCAACTGGAAACGTTCTCGAACGGGATGACGCTCTATTTAAATATTCAAACCGTGAATTAAGGTGTCTATTGGCAATAGCCTTCCAGAAAGTTACCACCTTCTGCGACAGTCGAACGGCTAAGTCAAAAGTTTCACCCATCCTGTGATTCCGGAAGTTACAACTAGCATTCCTGGAGCAAATCCGCTGTACGGTATTGGATATAGACACCATAATTCGCGGTTTGGACGTTAAAGTAGAGCGTCAATTTGTTTGAGATCGATACCAATTGCTGTAATGTAAAACGTTTTACCGATGACCTGACTCTCTGAGAAACTAAACCGCAGGATCGCGAGTATAACATCGTGTTCAGAGGGTCGAGTTACTATAAATTTTGGTGACGGGCACCATAACTTCATATAGGAATTAGAAGATTCATGGCCAAACCTCTCGAGGACGATGCCGCCTTGTTTGAGAGACAAACGCTAAGTCAATAGCTCCACGTATCCTGCGATTCCCAGAGTCATACCAGGTATTCCGGGAGCAAATCCGCTGAACACTATTGGTAATTCATACCTTAATTCGCGGATTGGATATTATAATTGAGCGTCTCACCGTGTGTGAGCGTTACCAATTGATATAACGTCTAACTTTAACCGACTTAACGTCAAAGTTCATTCCGAAAGACTTGCCGGCCATGATGATAACCCGCCGTATAGAGCGTAGAATGTAGTGTTTAGAGACACACATAAGTACTCCATTTTGCGACATCACCTTAACTTCATCTATGAATAAGAGGATCGAATGTTATACCGTTCGACATCGTTACCTCCTTCATGGAGAGTCGCATAGCTAAGGCAATAGCTTCACCTACCCTGTGAATCCAAGAGTCAAATAGGTCATTACTGGAGTCAATCAGCTTTACACTACTGGCAGCGGACACCTTAATTCACGATACGAATATTAAGATAGAGCGCCAAACCATTGTAGAACTTTACCTATTGATGTAATGTCATACTATTCACTAAAAGCCTTACCTACCGTGTACCAAAACCCGCCGTATCGAGAGTATAACTTTGTGCTCAGAGAAACACATTGGATTACATTTTGGCAACGGGCACCCTCATTTCATGTATGGATTAGAAGATCGAGAGGCAAACGGTTCGAGAACTTTACCACCATCTCTGGGATTCGATGGGCTCAGTTAATAGCTTCGCGTATCCTGGGATTCCGAGAGACAAACTAGCTACTACAGGAGTAAATGATCCGTACAGTATTGGCAATAAACACCTTAATTCTCGGAGTGAATATTAAAGCAGACCGTCATACCGTTATATAGCGTTACCTAATTGTATAAAGTCATACGTTGTACAGAAGATCTAACCTTCCAAGACGCTAATCCCCTATATCCGTGGTATTACTTCGAATTCAGAGAAGAAAACTAGTGTACATTTTGGTGACGAGCACCTTAATTTGACACATGATTTAGAATATAAATGGTCAAAGCGTTCGAGAACGTTACCACCTTCTGTGAGAGATGAACGGCTAAGTCAATGCTTCACCTATCCCATGATTCGGAGAGTCAAACCACGGTTTAAATAGTAAAAAAGTGCGTCAAACCGTTTGAGAGTATTGCCAATTGGAATAAAGTCAAATAGTTTACAGATGGCCTCACCTACGTAGAAGCAAACTCGCTGTTTCAAGAGTATAACTTCGTGATCATAGGAAGAAATTTGTCTTCATTTTAATGGCGAGCACCTTAACTTCATGTATAAATGAGAAGATGGAGGGCAAAACTGTACGGGAACGTCATCGCCTTCTTTGAGTGTCGAACGCCTAAGACAAATGCTTCACGAATCCTGTGATTCCGAAAGTCAAACCGGGTACTCTGGTAGAAAATCGGCTGTACCTTAGCGGCATTAAAAGACCTACTTCCCGGTATAAATATTAAAGTACAGTGTCACAGAGTTGTGCCACGTTCCCTATTGGTATAGAGGCAAACATTCTACCGAAGTCATTAGCTTCCAAGTAGCTGACGCGCTGCATCGAGTGTATAACTTCGCCTTCAGAGAGGCAAAGTATTATACATCTTAGTATCGTGCACCTGACATTCATGTATGAATTACTGATTCGAGGGTCAAGTCGCTCCCGAACGTTACGACGTACCTTGAGAGTCGGGCGGCTAAGTCAACAGTTTCACCTGTCCTGTGATTCCGAATGTCAAACCAGGTATCGCGGGAGTAAATCCGCTGAACGGTATGGGCAATAGATACCTCATTTCACGGTTTGCACATTAAAATAGAGGGTCTAACTGAAATAAATGTATAACCGGGAATAAATGTATCTATTGCCAATACTGTTCAGCGGCTTTAATCCCGGAGAACCTGGTTTGATTCTCTGAATCGCAGGATAGGTGAAGCTATTCAAGTAGCTGTGCAGCTAGCAAAGAAGGTGGTAACGATCTCGAGCGGTCTGATTCTCGATTTTGCTATTCATACATGGTGTGCCTCGGCTAAAGTGTCAACTAACTTGTTTCCGTGAAGATTATGCTAGACGCTCGCTACAGGGGATTAGGTTCTCGGAAGTATAGGCTTTCAGTAAAAAGTTTTACTCGAGACGAACAGGTAACGTTCTACAGTCATTTCACGTGAGAGATTAATATTCAAACCGAGAATTAATGTGTCTGATGGCAATACTGTTCAGCCGATTTACTCCAGCAACACCTGGCTTGACTCTCCGAATCACTGGATAGATTGGGCTAATGACACAGCTGTGTGTCTCTTAAAGAACGTGTTAACGTTCTGGAACGGTTTGACACTCGATTTTGTATTTCATACTTGAAACTATTGATCCCTTCACGAAAATGTATACTAATGAGTTCCTCTCAACACGAAGTTGTACTCTCGATCCAGCGGGTGTGATTCTCGGAAGGTAAGGCCTTGCGTAAAACATTTGACTTTATACCAATTGCTCACGCTCTCAAACTGCCTGACTCTCTAGATTCGTATTCAAACCGAGACTTAAGGTGTCAATTACCAATACTATGCAGCGGATTTACACCGGTAATAACAGATTTCACATGCGGAATCGCAGGATAGGTGAAGCTATTGACTTAGCCGTCCGACTCTCGAGGCTGGTATCGTTTGGGAACGGTTTGACCTTCGATCCAGTAATTCAATCATGAATGTAAGGTACACGACACTAAGATGTATAATACTTTGTCTCTCTGAAGGCGAAGTTATACACTCGATTCAGCGGGTCACCTTCTCGCAAGCTAATGCCTTCGACAGAATATTTGACTCTATACCAATAGGGAGCGCTGCCAAATGTGTGACACTGTACATTGTTATCTATACAGGGAAGCAGTGTTTTTAATGCCTATACTGTACAGCGGATTTACACCAAGAGAATCTGGTTTGACCCACGGAATCATAGGATAAGTGGAGCCATTGACTTAGTTGTGTGTCTCTGAAGGAAGGTGGTACCGTTCTGGAACGATTTGACCCTCTATCTTGCAATTCATACAAAAACTTATGATGACCACCACTCAAATGTATACTGCGGTCTTTGTCTGAACACAAAGTAATACTCTCCACACGGCGGATTATCAGCTCGAAATGTAAGACCTTCGGTAAATGGTTTGTCTCTAATCCGATGTGTAACGTTCTGCAACGGATTCTCGGTCTGCTATAATATTCATACCGTGAATTAAGGTCTCTATTACCAATACGCTTTAGCCGAATTGTGCTTGGAATACCTGGTTTGACTCTCGAAATCATAGGATAGGTGAAGCTATCAACTAAGGCTTTCGATTCTCAGCTGAGGTGGTAACGCTCTCGAAAAGATTTACCCTCCATTTGCAAATTCATACGTGAAATTAAGGTGCCCGTCTGCATATTATATAATAATTTGTTCCTCTGTACACGATGCTACACTCTCATATACAGTGAATATGACATTCGCCGTATAAGGTCTTCAGTAAAACGTTTGACCTTATACCAATTGGTAACGATCTCTATTGGAGTGATTCTCTACTCCCATATTAAAACCGTGCATTAAGGTGTCTAATGGCAACACTGTTCTACGAATTTACGCCCGAAATTCCTGGTTTGACTCCCGGAATGATAGGGTAGGTGAAGCTAATAACTAAGGCGTTCGATTCTCAAATAAGGTGGTAACTATCACGATCGGCTTTAACATCGATTATCCTATACATACATGAAGTTAAGGCCACCGACACTAAAATGTTTACTAATTTGCTTCTCGGAACACGAAGTTACATTCATGATACAGAGGGTTAGCTATTCGAATGTAAGGCCTTCCCTCAAATGTTTGACTCTATATCAATAAGTAACGTCCTCGAACGGCTTGGATCTGTAAATTAATAATCATACCGCGAATTAAGGTGTCCATTGCATGTACTGTTCTGCTGATTTTCTGCTTAAGTACCTTGTTCGACTCTCGGAATCGCATGGTACGTGAGGCAATTGACTTAGCCGTTCGACTCTCGAAGACGGTGGCAACATTCGCGAACGGTTTGACTTTCGACTTTGCAATACGTGCATGAATATAAAGTGCCGTCTTATAAAATGTTTACTAATTTGTTTCCGTGATTACTAAGCATGGCACTCCCTACAGCTGGATGGAATACTCGGGAGGTAAGGCCTTCGGAAGAATGTTTGATTCTATACGAATAGGTAACGTAGTAAAACGGTTTTACGATCAACTTTAATATTCGAGTTGTGATTTATGGTGTCAAATACCAATACTGTGCATCGGATAGACTCACGGAGTGCCTGGTTTGACTCTCGGCATTATAGGGTTGTGCTAATGACATAGCCGTACGACTCTATAAAAAAGATGCTAACGTTCTCGATCAGTTTGACTCTCGATTTTGCTATTCATACGTGGCACTGAGGTGTCCGTCTGTTGAAATGTCTACACATTTGTTTCCGTGATCACTAAGCGCGACACTCGTTACAGTGGATTGGGATCTCGGAAGGTAACGTATTGGGTAAAAATTATTACCTCATGTTAATTGATAACGTTCTCCGGCGGTTCGAGCCAGTACCTTAATATTTATACCGTTAATTAAGGTGTGTATGGGCAATACACTTCAGCGGATGTACTCTCGGAATACCAGCTTTGCCTCTGCGAAGTACTGGATAGGTGAAGCTATCGACATAGCCGTTCGTATCTCACAAAAGGTGGCAACGTTCTCGAGTGGTTTGACCTACCATTTTCTAATTCATACATGAAGTTAAGGTGGCCGTCACTGACATTAATGCTAATTTCATCCTCTGAACACGAACTTAATCTCTCGATGAAGCCGGTGAAAATCGTGGAAGTTAACGCCTTCGGATGACGTTTGACTTTATACCAATCGGTAACGATCTAAATCGGTTTGACGCTCTACTTTTATATTCGAACCGTGAACGAGTGTGTCTGTTGGCAATACTGCTCAGCGCATTTGCTCCCGGAATACCTGGTTTGTCTCTCCGAATTACAGGATAGGTGAAGCTACTTACTTAGAGGATCGTCTCACATAGACGGTGCAGCGTTCTCGAGCGAATTGGCCCTCGTGATTCTAATACATACATGAAGTTAAGGTGCCTTTCTTCGAAATGGAGACTAATTTCTTTCTAAGAACACGAAGTAATGCTCTCGATGCAGCGGGTTAGCCTTTCGGAGGGTAAGGTCTTTGTTAAAAGGTTTCACATTATACCAATTGGTAATGTTCTCAAAGGGCTTGACGCTCTACTTTAATATTCAAGCCGTGCGTTAAGGTGTCTATTGCCAATACTGGTCAGGGAATTTACTCTCGGAATACCTGGAATGGTTCTCGTAATCACTGGATAGGTGAAACTACTGACTTAGCCGTTTATCTCTCAGTGAAGGCGGTAACATTCTCGAACGGTTTGGTCCTCGATATTCTAATACGTAGATAAAATTAAGGTGCGCTTCACTAAAATGTATTGCAATTCCTTTGTCTGCACTCGAAGTCGTACTCTCGATGAAGCCGGTGAGATTCGCGGAAGTTAACCCCTTCGGTAGGTCGTTTGACTTTAT
The DNA here is from genome assembly GCF_051020765.1 of Lasioglossum baleicum. Lineage (NCBI taxonomy): Eukaryota > Metazoa > Arthropoda > Insecta > Hymenoptera > Halictidae > Lasioglossum > Lasioglossum baleicum. The sequence goes on from NW_027469126.1 coordinate 521,118, forward strand.
ATGAATATGTAGCAATCTAAATCGGTTTGATGCTCCACTGTAATATCCAAACCGTGAATTAAGGCGTCCATTGGCTACAATATATGGCGGATATATTCCCTGAATACCTGTTTAGACTCTCGTAATCGCAGGATAGGTGAAGCTATTGACTCAGCCGTTCGAATCTCTAAGAAGGTACTAATGATTTCGAAGAGTTTGACACCTGATATTCTAATTCATACATGAAATTAAGGTGCCTACCACTAAAATATATACTAATGTGTATCTCTGATCACCAAGTAATACTCTCGATGCATCAGGTTAGGTTCGTGAAGGGTAATGTCTACGGTAAAACTTTTGACATTACGTACAAGACGTAACGTGCAACCACGGTATGTCTGTGTATCTTAATAATTACACCGTGAAATATGGTGCCTAATGACCATACTCAGCAGCAGATTGACTCGCGGAATGCCTCCTGTGGCTCTCGGAATCACAGGATAGTTGAAGCTTGTGACGTAGCCGGTCTATACGGCGGGGTAGGTTCTCCCAGGGTATGGCTTTCGTTAAGAAGTTTGATGGTATAGCAATGAGCTTTCTACAACGGCGATCTCTGATCCTTAATATTTACATTGTGAAATAGCGGGATAAGTTGCGGAATACCTGGTCTGCCTCTAGGAATCGCAGGATATGTGAAGCTATAGTGGGATCTGAGCGCCTCTCAAAGAAGGTGGGTACGTTCTAGAACGGTTGGACCCTCGGTCTTCTAAGTCTTTCATGAAATTAAAGCGCCCATCGCTAAAATGTATACTAATGTGGTTCTCTGAACACGAAGCTACACTCTAGATATAGCGGGCTAGCTTTTCGGACGGTAAGGCCATGGATAAACAGGATGACCTCATACCAATATGTAACGATCGAGAATGGTTTGACACTTTACGTTAATATTCAATCCGTGAATTAAGGTGACAAGTACCAATACTGTTTAGCGAATTTACTCCTGGAATGTCTGGTTCGACTAATGGAATCACGAGGTAAGTAAAGCTAGTGACATCGCTGTGCGACTCTCAAAGCTAGTGGTAACGTCCTGGAACAGTTTGCCACTCGATCTACTATATCATACATGGTATTCAGGTGTCCGCCATTGTAATGTATACTAATTTGTTTCCCTGAACACGACAATGTACCCACGATATAGCGGCTTATGTTCTCGGAAGAAAAAGTATTGTGTAAAAGGAATGCCTTTATAATATTTGGTATCGTTCTCAATCGGATTGCCGCTCTACTGTGAGAAACAATCTGTGAATATAAGTGTCTATTGTCAATGCGCTTCAGCGGATTTATTCCAGGAATTCAAGGCTTGGCTCTCGGAATCACAACTACATGTAAAGTTACAGACTGAGCCGTTTTACAAAGAAGATGGTAACTATCTCGAACGGTTTGACTCTCAATCATCTAATTCATATTTGAAGATATGGTGTGCTTCAGCTATAATGGCTACTCATTTGTTTCCGCGAGCACTAAGCATGCCACTGGCTACAGCGTGATAGATTCTAGGGAGGGTATGTTTTCGGCAATAAGAATGACTCTATACCAATTGGCAATAATCTCCGACGGTTTGACCATCTACTTTAATATTCATAGCGTGAATTATGGGGCCTATTGCCAATACTGCACAGCGGAGTGACGTTCGGAATATGTGATTCGACCTACGGAATGACATGGTAGGTGTATCGATTGATTTAGCAGTTGGAGTCTCGAAGAATGTGGTAACGATCCCGCACCGTTTGTCTCTCTATCGTTCTAATCATAAATGAAATTAAGGTGTCCGTTTTCCAAAATGACTACTAATTTTTCCGATGAACACTAAACAAGCCAATCACTACATGGGTCCTCGGAAGGTAAAGCCGTCGGAAAACAGTTTGACTCTATGCCAATTCGTAATGTTCTACAACAGTCTGACTCTGCACTGTATTTATACTCGGAGGTACGGGGTAAGAATCCAATACTATAAAACGGATTTACTTCTGGAGTACCTGGTTTGACTTTCAGAATCATAGTACGGGTGTAAATGCACTGTACAGTATTCGCAATAGACACCTTGATTCACGGTACAAATATTACAGCGGACTGTCAATCCGTTGCAGAATATTGCCAACTGCTATAGAGTCATTCCTTCCACGGTATACATTACCTCCCTACAGCAAACCACGCTATAGCGAGTGTCATTTCTAGTTCTCACGGAAACAAATTAGGAGAAATTTTGCAGGCGGACGCCTCATTTTCATGTACCAATAAAAAATCGACAGTCAAACCGATCGAGAGCGGTCCCACCTTCATTGAGAGTCGAACGGCTAAGTGATTGCCTTCACCCATCCTACTATTCCGATAGGCAAACCAGTTATGCCGAGAGACAATCCGATGTGCACTGTTCGTAGTGGGCACCTTAATTCACGGTTTGAATAGCAGAGTAAATAGTCAAACAATCGGAGATCATTACCAGTTCGTGTAATTACATTCCTTTTACCGAATACATAACCATAGGAGAACCTAACCCGCTCAAGCGGGTGGCTTGCTTAATGTCCACGGAAACAAATTAGTAGAATTTTTAGTTGGCGGTCACGATATTTTTCTGTCTGAGCAGCAAGCTGGAGAGTCAAACCGATCGAGAACGATACCCACTCCTTTGAGAGTCGAACGGATCTGCCAATAGCTTCACCTATCCTTTGATTTCGAGAGTCAAACCTGGTATTCTAGGAGTAAATCTGCTGATCAGTATAGCCAATAGAAACATTAATTCACGGTATGAATATTGAAGTAGAGGGTTGACCAGTTTGAGAGCGTTACCAATTGATAAAACATCCTACACTTTACCGAAGACCTTTCAATCCGAGAACCTAACCCGCCGTAAGGTGAGGATAACCTTGGATTCAGCGATACAAATAAATATACATTTTAGTGAGGAGCACCTTAATTTCATGTATGTGTAACAAGATCGAGCGTCAAACGGTTGCAGAGCGATACCAACCGTTAGAGAGTCAAACTCATCACCGAAGGCCTTGTCGTTACGAGAAACTGTCCTGCTGTTTCAGAGAGTGTATCATACTGATCAGAAAAACCAGTATGTACACATTTTAGTGACAGTGAACAGAGGTTCATGTATGATGTAGAAGATCGAGTGTCAATACGTTCGAGAACGTTACCACCTACTTAGAAGGACGATCGGCTAAATCAGTATCTTCACCTATCCTGTGATTACGAGGGTCAATCCAGGTATTTCGGAAGTAAATTCACTGAAAGTCTTTTGCAATAGACACCGTAATTTTCGGTATGAATGTTAAAGTCGAGCGACATTCCGTTTGAGAACGCTAGTAATTTGTATAAGATCAAACGTTTTACTGAAGACTGATTCCTGCGAAAGCCTACCGCGCTGGATCAGGAGTATAACATGGTGTTCAGGGAGAGAAATTAGTGTTCATTTCAGAGACGGGCACCTTACCTTCATATATGAATTACATGATCGAGGGTCAAACCATTGCAGAGCGATATAACCATCTGTGAGAAACGAACGGATAAATCAATAGCAAAAACATATCGTGTGATTCCGAAAGTAAGAGCAGATTTTCCGAGAGTAAATGCGCTGTACAGAATAGGCAATAGACACATCAGTTCACCGTTTGAGTATTAACACTATTCCTACCGACATTTCACGTGTACCTATTCCTACCGCGGCCGGTCAAATGAGCGATCTCTCACAACTTATATTTATGAATATTGAATTCAGACCAATAGCGAGTTTACCAGTATAAAAATATGTTTTCCATTATTCAAGAGTACATAATCTACATTTTATTCCTTTTCGTTGCATTTTTCCAAATGGGCTTCTAAACTGTACATTTTCCGCATACGTACATTTTACATTTTGGACAGATTTTGCACGTCTTAATATGTTTACAGTACCTTATCTGACATGTTGTCCGTTCACGGGAACCAGTATTTGTACTTGCGATGGGCTTTGGTTGATTTTCATTGCCGAGCTCTTGTTGATATTCGAGGGCAAGTTCTTCTTATTGGAATAGAAATTCCTGTCTTGTAATTTCTCTTCACGTAGTTTTTTTTTTATATAACACCCATGCATTTATCCCGGCTAAATCCAAGATATAAAAAAATACTAGCAAAGGCCATTACCGAGATTTAGATTTTACCGAATAATTTCTGGCCATTTGATCGGTCACATCTATGCCAAATTTGGTGCTATTATACAATTGATTTGTCTCCGGAGTTCGGGTGACATTTTCTTCAACTTGAACGGAGTTGTGCACTGTACTGAGAATATGATCTTCATTTCTTGGTTTGGATTTGTAAATTGTCAACATACAATTATTTCAGCGATAGAGTTTGATTGTGAAAAGTGCCATGTCGTCGTTCTTCAGTTTTGTCCGTCTTGGTAGCTCTTTTATATTAGCTCTAATTGTCGCAACAATCGTAGTTTTCTTTCTGCTAATAGTTTTGATGCTAAAGGTTGGCTTGTATAAAAGATGTCTGTGGTTATACATTTTCTACATCCTACATACGGTTCTGCAAATTTCATAGTGACAAACTCTCCAAGAAGATCTGAGGGTTCTCTACTTTCATCTTTTCCCAAATGTGGATAGCCGTTTATTATATATTTGCTTCGTACATTGGATACTAACCAAAATTTTAGACCAAATTTGTCCGGTTTATTGGGCACGTATTGAGTGAATATACACCTGGCTTTCGTCGGAAACAATTGTTCATCAATAGTAATATATGGATCTGGTTTATAACAATTTTGACAGCTCTCTATAAACTTGTTCCAATCTTCGGAAATGATAGCGAATTTATCGGTTTGTAACCGTTGGTCTCGTTAACTTCTTTCGTCAAATCGAATGAATTTCATAATCTCCGTAAAGTCATGTCTACTCATAGTGTTTGAGAAAAAAGGCGGGTCCCACTCTCTAATCCATAGAAGTGCTATATCGATATTCTTAGCCTCATATGCGCCGCGTGCAAATATAATTGCAAAAAATGCATATTACTTTGCAGTAGACTGTTTCCATTTATATCCCAACACTCTAAATGCCTCTGCCTTTGTGCACTTTCTTGTATGTACGATTATATTCTTATCAATTATCATAGCCATTGCCATCCTAACTTCGCCTTTCATAGTATTACGTTTACAGTACCCAGTCGGGCCAGATGTTTCCCTAAAAATATGACCAGGTGCACTTCCAGGATTAGACCCTACTTTTACTTCCTGCCAAACAGTTCCGACCATTGCATTTTCGATTACCTCTTCCTCATTCTCACTATCGGAACTAACTAAAAATCTCCTTCTTTATCGTCGTCTACGTACGTTCGAAATATTCCCTTCGTCCTCATCCATCATAGAGTCGGTATCAAATGGATCATAACTTTCCGTGTCGTCATTTCCCGTGTCCTGAATTTCCTGATCACCTTCAGAACATTCTGCATCGTTATCATTTGTTCTCTCTAATAATACATTCGCATTCCACAAACGTTTTAATATTTTGGGGTAAATATTCAACGGAGAAACTAAAAACTAAAATATGAAAATGTATATAAAAATAGATAAAAAAATGAATAAAAGATAAAATGTGAAACTTACTGCTACGTATTATTAGTCTTGTCCATTACATTGAAAATTGCACTTATAACACGTAATACGATATAAAATATTACAAAATAATAATAAAAGACTGCCAAGTATGCTCTTGGTGACTTTCTCGTTTCGATGCACTCTGTTCGTGACGCAAGACTATACTGATTTGAATTCGTGAGAAGACGTGTATACATTTCCTTCAGTTATAAGTTTATTTATTGCACGCCATAGTAGAGAAGATGGCGTCAGAGCATTCGATGATCTGGACATCGGATGTCAATCAAGCAAATAAACAACGCTAACCAGATAGTCGAGCGAGAACTGTAAACACTTGGAAGTGCCGTAAACCATTTTCTGGAAGGCACTTCTCGGATATAATCGTGCCACAACTACATTACCTATCGTTTGCAACGACTTTATTGTTTTGGCATTGAGTCTTAGAGAGAAACTATTACAAAAATGCAAAAATCGTACTACCAGTCTAACACCGGTCGTGGTACGTAAGACAGAATACAAATATTTCTCAGAAAATAAACAATAAAAAAATAAGTGCATATGTAAGAATGTATCATACATATATATGAGGAAAGGTCGTAAAGCTTAAAGGCGATTCACTTACGTTGAATGTAAGAAATACCAACTGAAAATTTAAGAACGGTCATTTGACCGGTCCTGGTAGGGATAGTGATAAAGCAGGCCGTCAAGCGGATGTACATCATTACGTATTCGTGTAGGATTAAACTTCTTACAGAATTCCCTACCCTCCTTAAAACTGACCAGCTGCATCGAGACTATAACACCGTGTTTAGAGGTACGAAATAGTATACATTTCAGTGACGAGCACCGTAATTTTCTGTATGAATTAGAAGATCGATGGTCAAACCGCTCGAGGACGTTGCCACCATCTGTCAGTGGTGAATGGCTAAATTAATAGATTCACATATCCTGTGATACCTAAAGTCAAACCAGCTATTTCTGGGGAAAATGCACTGGACAGTATTAGCAAAAGACACCCCAATTCACTGTATGCATATTAAAGGACAGTGTCGATCTGTTGTAGAACGATACATATTGGTATGAGGACATCCTCACGACCGAAGGCCTTACCTGTCGGGAAGCATACCCGCTGCACCTAGAGTATAGGCTTCGTTTTCAGAGAAACACATTAGAATACATCATAGCGATGGGCGCTATCATTTCATGTATTGCTTAGAAGACCGCACGTCAAACCGTTCGCGCACGGTACCACCTTCCTTGAGAGTTAAACAGCTACGCCAATAACATCACCTATCCGGTGATTCCGAAATTCAATCCAGGTATTCCGGGAGTAAATGTGCTGAACAGAATTGGCAAAACATACCTTCAATCACTGTATGAGTATTAAGGTACAGTGTCAAACCGTTGTAGGTCGTTACACATTGGTGTCAAGACAAAAATTCTACCGAAAACCTTATCTTCCGAGAATCTAACCCGCTGTATATAGAATGCTGCTTCATCTTGAGAGAAACACATTAGTGTACACCTTAGTGTCATACATTTCATGTACGAATTAGATAATCTAGTGTCAATCCGGTCGAGAAAGATGCCGACTTCTTTCGGAGTCGAACGGCCAAGTCAATAGCTTGGTCTATCTTATGAGTCCGAGAGCCGAACCAGGTATTACGGGATTAAATGCAATCTACAGTACTGGCAGTATACACCACTATTCGCGGTTAAAATTTAGAGTAGGAAGTCAAGCCGTTGGAGAACACGACAAATTGGTATAAAGTCAGACCATTTAGCGGATACCTTACCTTCCTAGAACCTACACCGCAGTAGCAAGTGTCATGCATAGTGTTCGTGAAACGGGTTAGTAAACATTATAGCAGAAGCACATATTTTCATGTACGAGCAGAATAATCGAGAGTCGCACTCGTCGAGAACGATCCTTCCTTCTTTGAGGGACGAACAGTTGAGACAGTAACTTCACCTATACCGTTATTCCGATAATCAAACAAGGTATTCCACGAGTCAATCCGCTGTACACTGTTGGCAATGGACACCTTAAATCACAGTCTCAATATTAATGTAGGGTGTCAAACTGTTACAGAGCATTACCAATTGGTATAAAGTCAATTGTTACGCTGAAGACCCAACACTCCGAAAGCCAAACCAACTCTATCGATGGTATAACATCGTGTTCAGGGGAACAAATTAGTAAACATTTTAGAGACGCGCACCTTATTATCATGATTCAATAGGAAGATCAGGAGTCATACCATGTGAGAACGTTACCACGTTCGCACACGCACACCAATAGCATTACCCGTCCTGTGATTCCCAGAGTCAAACGCCGCAATCCTGGATTAAATCCACAGACCGGTATTAGCCATAGACATCATACCTCACGGTATGAATATCAATATAGGCAGTCTAACTGTCGGAGAACATTACCAATTGGAATAAGGTCATTCTTTTTACCCAATTCCTTACATTCCGAAAATACAACCGGCTGCATCGATTGTGTTCCATAGTTTTCTCGTGATCAAATTATTAGACATTTTGGCACACGGATACATTATTTTCGTGCACATATAGAAACGCCGAGGGCAAACCGATAGATAACGTAGATACATTCTTTGAGAGTTACACAGCTACGCCAATACCATCAACTATCCTGTGATACCGAGAGTCAAACCAGGCATTCCAGGTGTACATCCGCTGTGCAACATTGGCAAGAGAGACCAAAATTCTCGGCATGAGCATTAAAAAGGAAGATAAATAGTCGGAGAACATTACAAATTGCTTTGGAGTCATTCTTTTCACAGACTACGTTACATTTCGAGGTAACCCGCTGCATCGAGTGAATGACACCGTGGTAAGAGAAAGAAATTTGTATACACTTGAGAGACGGTAAGCTTAATTTCATGTCTGAATTAGAAGAAGGAGTGTCAAGCCACTCGAGCACGATATCACCTTCTTTGAGACTCGAAGGTCTATGTCAATAGCTTCACCTATCCTTTGATTCCGTAAGACAAACCTGGTTGTCCGGGAGTTAATTAGCAGAAAATAGCAACGGCAATTGACGCCGTAATTCGCGGATAGTATACCAAAGTATAGCGACAAACGCTAGGTGATCATTTCCTATTCGTTTTAGATTATTCTTCTTACCGAATACCTTACCTGCCGAGAATAATAACCCGCTAAAGGGAGTGTCCTGCTCGTTGTTGACGGCATCAAATTAGTGGACATTTTAGCGATCGGACAACACATGATTGTGTATATTTATCAGCGTTTACAGCCAAGCGCTCGAGAACGTTCCCACCTTCTTTGAGAGTCGAACGTCTAAGTGAATAGCTTCACCTATCGTGTGATTAGTGAAGTCAAACCAGGTATTCCGGGAGTAAATACACTCAACAGTTTTGGTAATAGACGTCTTTGTTCACGGTTTGAATATAAAATCAGAGAGTCAAACCGTAGTAGATCGATACCAATTAATATAAAGTCAAACGTTACGGTGAAGACTCTACACACCGAAAGCCAAACCCACTGCATCGAGGGTATAACATCGTGTCAGAGGAACAAATTAGTCAACATTTAAGTGTCACGCACCTTAATATTATGAATGAATAGGAAGATCAGGCGTCATATCGTGTGAGAACATTACCACGTTCTCCCACAGTCCCACACGTACGTCAATGGCATCACCCTCCCTGTGATTCCGAGACTCAAACAAGATGTTCCTAGTGTAGATCCGCTGAACAGTATTGGCAATATGTGCCTTAATTTATGGCTATTATATATTAATGATCAGAGTCCACCCGTTGTAGAACGATACCAATTGGTATAGTGTCAAATATTTCACAGATTGCCTTACCCTCCGAAAACCTAATACGTTGCATCGAAAGAATAACTTAGCGATCAGAGAAATAAACTAGTATATACTCTAGTGCCGCGCACATTAATTTCACGTACGATTAAGAAGATCGAGTGCCACCTTCTGTGAGAGACGAACGGACAACGCAATAACTTCACCTATCCAGTGATGCCGAGATTCAAACCAGAATTCCCAGAGTCTGTCCGCTGTACAGTATTGGCAATAGACACATTCAGTCTCGGTAAGAATATTAAAGTAGGCCATCTAGCCGCTGTAGAATCTACATATTCGTGTAGGGTTGAATCTCTCGCAGAATGCTGAATGCTCTCCGAAATACTGACAGTTTCGAGAGTATAACAACGTGTTCAGAGGTACGATCAAGCATACACCTTAGTGACGAGCACATTAATTTCATTCGTGAATTGAATGATCGCGGGTCTAATCTCTCCAGAGCGTTGCCATCTTCTGTGAGAAACAAACGGCTAAATCTTAAGCTTCATCCATCCTGTGATTCGGAGAGTCAAACCAGGAATTTTGGGTGTAAGTCCGCTGAAGGGTTATGGCAATAGACACCTTAATTCACGGTTTGATTATTACAGTAGAGCGTCAAACCATTTGAGAGCGTTACCAATTGGTATAATATAAAACGCTTTACCGAAGGTACTACCTCCGCGAATTTCACCTTCCTCATCATGAATATAACTTCGTGTTCAGAGAAAGAAGTTAGTATTCATTTTAGTGACGGGAACCTTAATTTCATGAATAAATTAGACGAGCGACGTTCAAACCACTCGAGATCGTTACCACCTTTTTTGCGACTCGAACGGCTAAGTCAATAGCTTCTACCATCCTGTGATTCCGAAAGTCAAAGTAAGAATTTCGGGAGTAAATCCGCTATACCGTATTGGCATCGTACACCCTATTTCGTGGTACAAATATTAATGTCCAGAGTCAAAGCGATGTAGGAGGTTACGTATTGATATAGTGTGAAGCAATATAGAAAGGTCTTACCTTCTGAGAAGCGAACACGCTGTGTCATGAGTATATATTCGTGTTCAGAGGTCAAATTAGTATACATTTTAGTGACGGGCACCTCCATTTCATGTACGAATTAGAAGGTCGAGTATCAAACCGTTCGATAACGTTGCCCCCTTCTGTCAGAGTCGAACGACTATGTCAAATCTTCACATATCCAGTGATTCGGAAAGTCAAACCAGGTATTCCGGGAGTAAATGCGCTGAACAGTATTGGCAATACACACGTTAATTCACAGAACGAAATTAAGGTGGAGAGTCAAGCCGTAAGAGATCATTCCCAATTAGTATAAATTCATTAATCTTACCCAGCACCTGTCATTCTGAGAACACAATCTCCTGTAGCGATTGTCTTGCCTAGATTTTACAGTATGCAATGAGTAGATATTTTAGCTGGCGGACAACTTATTTTCATGAATGAATAAGAGGAAGGAGTGTCAAACCGCATGAGAAAATTTTCACCTTTTTTGAAAGTCGCACAGCTAAGCCAATAGCTTCACCTATCCTGTGATTCCTAGAGCCAAACAAGGTATACTTGGCGTAAATCCCCTGGACAGTATTGGCAATACAGACCTTAATACACTCCACGGGAAATAATGTAGAGTGGCAAATCGTCAGAGAACATAAAAAGTTGCTATAATGTCATTCTTTTAACCGAATGAATTACCTAATCCGCTGGACGAAGTGCCTTGCCTAGTGATCACGGTTGCAAACTAAAAGACATATAGCAGACGGACACCTTATTTTCATGTATAAATATCAAGATTGTGAGTCAAACCGTTCGGAACGTGGCGACCACTTTTGATTGTCGCTAAGTCAATAGCTTCACCTCGCCAGTGATTCCGAGCATCAAGCTAGGTATTCCAGCAGTAAGTCCGCTGAACAGTATTTGCAATAGACACCCCAATTTACGGTATAATGATTACACTACAGTTTCAAGCCGTCGTAGATCCTTACCTGTTGATATAGAGCCAAACTTTTTACCGAAGGCATTATCTTCCGAGATCGTATCCCGCTGTGTCGAGAGTATATCTTCGTGGTCAGAGAAGTGAAATAGTCTAAATTTTAGGGACGAGTAACTTAATTTTAAATATGACTTATTAGATCGAGTGTCAAACCACTCGAGAACGTTACAACCTTCTGTGAGAGTCGAACGGCCAAGACAATAGCTTCACCTATCCTGTGATTACGAAAGTCAAACCAGGTATTCCGGGAGTAAATCCGCTGAAAAACATTGGCAATAGGTGTCTTCATTCACGGTATGAATATGAAGGTATGCGTCAGACGGTTAAAGAGCTTTATATTTAAGTTTAGAGCCAAACTTTTTACCGTTGGCCATACCTTCCGAGAAGCCCAACCCGCTGCAGCAAGTGTCTTGCTCAGTGATCAAGGTAGCAAATTCGTAACATTTACTCCGGGAATACCTGCTTTGCCTCTTCGAATATTCGAATATGTCAAGCTATGGAATAAGCTGTTCGTCTCTCAAGAATGTGGTAACGTTCTCGAACGGTTTGATCCTCGACCTTATAAATAATGCCTGAAATTACGGTGCCCATAATTAAAATGTATACTAACGTTTTTCTCTGAACACAAATTTATACTCTCGGTACGGAGGTTTACATTCTCGGCAGGTATGGCTTTCGGTATAAGGATTAACTATATACAAATAGGTAACGCCGTAAAACGGTATGTGGGTCTGCTTTAATATTCATTCCGAGAATTAAGGAGTCTATTGCCAATACGGGACGGGGCACTTACTCCCAGAGTGCCTATTTTGACTCTCGGGATCCTACAATACGTGTAGCTGTTAACTTAGCCGTTCGAATCCGAAAGAATGCAGTAACGTTCTAGAGTAGTTTGACTCTCGATTTTGCTTTTCCGACACGAAAATAAGGACTCCGACAGCTATAACGACTACTATTTTGATTCCGAAATCACTAAGCAAGACACTCGCTAGTTCGGTGTTCGTTCTAGGACGATAAGTTATTCGATAAACGGTTTGACTTTATACCAGTTGGTATCGTACTGGAACGGTTTGACGCTCAACTTTAATATCCATACAATGAACTAGTGTGCCCATTGCCAATACTGTTCAACGGATTTTCTACCGAGTACCTTGTTTGACATTCGCAATCACATAATAGGTGATGCTATTTAATTAGCCGTTCGATCCTCAATGAAAGTGGTAACGTCCGGGAACAGTTTGACCCTCTATTTTTGTACTTCATACATGAAATTAAGGTGCCCGTGACTATAATGCCTACTAATTCATCTCACTGAAAACCATGTTATACTCTAGATACAGCGGGTTAGTTCCTCGGGGTGTAAGGTCATCAGTAAAACGTTTGACTCTATACCCGTATGTACCGTCCTACAACGGTTTGACTCTGTGCACTCATATTTGAACAGTAAATTGAGGTGGCTGTTGTGAATACTGTTCAGCGGATTTATCCACGGAACACCTGGTGATACTGGCAGAATCACAGGATAGCTGATGCTGTAGACGTAACTGTTCGTCTCTCGCAGAAAGTGGCAACGTTCTCTACCGGTTTGACCCTCGGCCTTCTAATTCATATATGATGTTAAGGTGCACCTCCCTCTAATGAAGACTTATGCCTTTCTCTGTGCACGAAGTTATACTCTCTTGAATCCGGTGAGATTCGCGGAATGTAATACCATCGGTAAACGTTTTACTTTATACCAATTGGTATCGTTCTATAACGGTCTGACTCTCTGATTTAATGTTCAGGCAGTGAATTAAGGGAGGCAGGCTTGACTCCCGATTAGTCGATTCATACGTGAATATGAGGTGCCTGCCTGCTAATATGTCCACTAATTTGTTTCGTGTGCACTGAGCATGGCACACGCTGCAGCGGCTTAGGTTCTTGGAAGCTAAGGTTTTCGGTAGTACGTTTGACTTTAGACCACCATGTAACGTTCTCAAACGGTTTCACGTACTACTTTAATATTCAAACCGTGAATTAAGGTGTCTATTGCCAATAATATACAGGCCTATTACTCACGGAGTACCTGGTCTGTCTCTGGGATTCCCTGGATATGTGCAGCAATTGACTTAGGCGTTCGACTATCAAAGAACGTGGAAACGTTCCCGAAAGGTTTGACAATCGACCTTCTTATTGATAGATGAATTTATGGTGCCCGCCACTAAAATGCATTCTCATTTGTTTCTCTGAACACGAGGTTCTACCCACAAGACAGCCGGATATGTTCAGGAAAGGTAAGGTATCCGGTAGTGAGTATGATGTTATACCAATTCGTAACGTTCTCCAGCGGCTTGACTCTGTTCTTTAGTATTCATACCGGGGGTTATGGTGTGCATTGCCAATACTGTTCAGCGCATTTACTCCTGGAATACCCGATTACCTCTCGCAATCACAGGACAGGTGCACCTATTGACTTAGATCTGCGACTGTCAATGTTGGTGATAACGTTCTCGAACGGTTTGAAACTCGATCTTCTAATTCATACATGATATAAAGGTTCTCGTCACTAAAATGTATACACGTTGGTACCTTTTAGTCCATACAAGAATATAAGGTGCCGGCCACTGGAATAAAGACTAATTTCTATCTCTGATCACGAAGTCATACACTCGATGCAGCCTGGTAGTTTTCCCGGGGATGAGGTCATCGGTAAGACTTTTGACTTTGTACCAATTGGTATCAATTTACATCTGTTTTACGGTCTGCTTTAATATTCAAACCGCGTTTTATGGCGTCTATTGCCAATTCTTCTCAGGGTATTTACTCCCGGATTACCTGATTTGTCTCTCAGAATCACAGGATATGTGAAGCTATTGACCTAGCCGTTTGAATATCAAGGGGGAGTGGGGTAACGTTCTCGAAATGATTGACACATGATTTTTCTATTCATATATGTAATTATGGCGACCGTCATTAAAATGTATACTAATATGTTTCCCTGAACACGAATATATACACTCGATACTGCAGGTTACGTTCACAGAAGATATGGTACTCGGAAACAGAGGGAATTTATACCAATTGGTAATTATCGCCGACAGTATGTAAGTCTACTTTATTGATCATACCGTGAATTATGGTGTCCATTGCTTACATAATCCGGCGGATTTACTCCCGAAATGACATGTTTGACACGGGGAAACACAGGGCGGGTGAGAAACTATTGCCTTTGCTATGAGACCCCAATGAAGGTAGTAACGTTTTAGAAAGATGTAGCCTTCGGCCTTCCTATTGATACACCAAATGAAGGTGCGTGTCACCAAAATGTATACAAATTTGGATCCCTGAACACTGCTTAATACTTTCGATGCAGCGCGTTTTCTTTCTGAGGGCATCGACATCAGTAAAACGATTGACTTTATTGTAATTGGTCCCGTTCTTAGACATATTTATGCTCTAATTGAACATTCAAACCGGGAATTAAGGTGTCCATTGCCAATGCCCTTCAGACGACTTACCCACGGAATACCTGGTTTGACTCTCGGAATCACCGGATAGATTGAGCTATTGACTTATCCCTTCGACTTTCAAAGAGTTTGGTAACGGTCTCGGTTGGTTTGATACTCGATCTTCTTACTCATACATGAAGTTATGGTGCCTGTCACTGGAATGTTTTCTAATTTGCTTCTCTGAACACGAAGTTATACTCTATACAGCTGGCTAGGTACGCGGAAGGTAAGGCCTTGGGTAAAAGTTTCATCCTATACCAGTAGATTGCGTTCTGCAACGGTTTGTCTCTGTGCTTTAAAGTTTATATGGTGAATTAGGTGTCTATTCCGAATACAGTACGGCGTATTTACATCCGGAATAATTGGTTTCACTATTGGGATCACAGAATAGGTGAAACTATTGACTTAGCCGTTCGATTCTCAAAAAAGGTCGTAACATTGTCGAACGATTTGACACTGGATCTTCTTATTCGTACGCGTAATAATGGTGTGCGAATAAGATGCCCATCATTAAAATGTCTACTAACTTGCTTCTCTGAACACGAAGTTATTCTCTCGATAAAGCTGGTTAGCTTCATGGAAGGTGCGGCCTTCTTAGAAAAATTATACTCTGTACTAATAGATAACTATACTAAACAGTGTGACTCAGTATTTTAATATTCATACGGCGAAGTTCTGATTTTAATGCCGTTACATTTCAGCAGATTTACTCCCGGAACACCTGCTTTGGTTCTCGGAATCACAGCATAGGTCAAGCGTTTGACTTGCCTGTTCGACTCTCAAAAGAAAGTGGTAACTTTCTCGAATTGTTTGATCCTCGATCTTCCAATCCATAGATGAAATTAAGGTGTCTGTCACTGAAATGATTACTGGCATCCTTCTCTGGACACGATGTTATACTCTCGATACAGCGGGTAAGCAGATCCAAAAATAAGGCCTTCGAGAAATGGTTTGACTCTATAACAGTAGGTAACGTTCTACATCAATATGACTGTGTACTTTAATATTTATACCGTGAATCTGGGCGCCTAACGTGAACACAGTACAGCAGATTTACTTCAGGAATGCCTCATTTGATCGTCGGAATCGTACGACCGGTGAAGCTATTGACGTAGTCGTTCGATCCTCAAATGAGGTGGTATAGTTCGCGAACGGTTTGACACTCGATCTTCTAATTCGTAAAAGAAGTTATGGTACCCCTCACAGAAATGAATGCCAATTTCATTCTCTGAGCACGAACTTATTCTCTGGATGGGGCCGTTGATGTTCGCAGAAGGTAAGGCCTTCGGTAAACTTTTGACTTTATACCAATTCGTAACGATCTCAAACGGGGTTTCGCTCTACTTTCATATTCAAACCGTGAATTAAGGTCTCTATTGGCAATAATGTTCAGTGGACTTACTTTCCGAATACCTGGTTTGACTTTCCGTATCTCAGGATAAGTGAAGCTATTGACTTATCCGTTCGCCTCCCACAGAACGTGGCAACGTTCTCGAGAGGTTTGACCCTCGAACGTCTAATTCATACATGAAATTAAAGTGTCCGTCACTGAACTGGTTGCTAATTTCTATCTCTGATCACGATGTTATACTCTCGAGTTCGCTTCTCCGAAGGTAGTGCTATCGGTAAATTGTTTGACTCTATACCAGTTGGAAACTTTCTACAGCTGTTTGATGTACGGTATTAGTATTCAAACCGTAACTTAAGATGCTTAATGCCAATACTGTTCTGCGGATTTACTCCAGGAATACCTGGCATGACTGCCGGAAACAAAGGACATCTGAAGCCACTGACAGAGCCGTTCGAAACTCATAGGAGTTAGCAACGGCCACCAACGCTTTGACCATCGATCTTCTAATTTATAGATGAAATTAATGTGCTCCTCAATAAAATATGTAAAAATCCGCTCTGTGCACACGGTTTTATACTCTCTATACATCTGGATAGTTTTTTATAGGGTAATGGACTACGGTAATTCGTTTGACTTTATATCAATTGGTAACGTTCTCAAACGGATTGACGCGCTACGTTATCATTCAAACCGAGAATAAATATGTCTATTCGCAATACTATTCAGCAGGCTTACTCCCAGAATACCGGGATTGACTCTCGGAATCGCAGGATACGTGAAGCTATAGACTTAGCTGTCCGACCCTCAAAGAAGGTGGTATCGTTTTCTGAAGTACTGATTCTCGATTTCACTATTCATTCTTGAAAATAAGCTGGCCGGCAGCTAAAATGACCACAAATTTGTTTCCGTGAGCACTAAGCATGCCTCACGCTACATCGGGTTAGGTTCTAGGAACGTAATGTACTCTGTAAAAAGAAAGAATCTATACCAATCGGAAATATTCCCCCGCGGATTGACCTTCTACTGTAATATTTATTCCGTGAATTATGGAATGTATTGCCAATATTTGTCAGCGCACTTGCTCCTGATATGCCCGGTTTGAGACTCGGAATCACAGGATAAGTGTAGCTATTGACTCAGCCGTTCGATCAGCAAAGAAAGTGTTGACGTTCTCAAATGGTTTGACATTCGGTCTTCTAATTAGTACATGAAAATAAGGTGTGCTTCTGATACAATGTCTACTTATTTCGTTCCGTGATTACTAGGCATAACACTCGCTACAGCGGGTGAGGCTCTAGGAACGTAAGGTATCCGGTAGAAAGTTTGACTTTATACCATTTGGTAATATTCTCCGACGGACTGACCATCTATTTTAATATTCAAGTCGTGCATTAAGGTGCCAATTGCCTATATTTTCAAGCGGATTTACTAACGGATTACCAGACTTGCGCCTCAGATTCACAGGGTGTGAAGCTATTGACTTAGCCGCTCGTCTCTCACAGAAGTTCTCAACTTTCTCGAGCGGCTTGACCACGACCTCCTTGTTCATAGTCAAATTAAGGTGCCTGTCTCAGAAATGCTTACTACATCCTTTCCATGAACACGAAGTTATACTGTCGATACGGCGGGTTAGCGCCTCGGAAGGTTGGGCCATAAATAAAATATTTGTCTCTATACCAATAGGTAACTTTCTGCAACGGCTTGACGGTCTGCTTTAATATTCAAACCGTGAATTAACGTGTCTATTCCCGATACTGCTCAGGGAACTTACTCCTCGTGTTCCTCAATAGACACTGCTAATAACATAATATGTGAAGCTATTGACGCAGCCATTTGAATCTCAAAGCGGGTGGTAACGTTCTCGAAGGCTTTACAATCCATCTTCTAATTCATACATGAAATGACGGTGCCGTCGCTAAACTGTGTACTAATTTACTTCTCTGAACACGAAGTTATGCTCTCGACACATGGGGTTAGATTCACGAACGGTAAGGCCTTCGGTATAAAGTTTGACCATATATCAATACGTTACGTTCCACATCGGTTTATCTGTATACCTTAATATCTATAGAACGAAATATGGTGTCTAATGCCATTGATGCAGGGCTGGTTTGTCTCTAGGAATACATTGTACGGTGCTTGGAATCACAGGTTGGGTGGAGCTATTGACTTAGCCGTTCGATTTCCAAAGGAGGTTATAATGTTCTCGAACGGATTTACCCACAATATTTTAATTCATGCATGAAATTAAGGTGCTTGTCACTAAAATGTATATTAATTTGTATCTCAGAGTACGAAGTAATGTTCTTCATACATCGGGTTAATATCTCCGTGGATATGGTCTTCTGTATATCGTTTCATTTAATAGCAATTGGTAACGTTCTCAAACGGTTTGACGCTTTACGCCTATATAAAAACTGTGAATTAAGATGTCTATTGCCAATACTATTCAGCGGATTTACTCCCGGAATATATGGTTTAAATTTCGGAATCACAGTATGGGTGAAGGTATTGACTTTGCCAAACGACTACCAAAGAAGGTTCTATCGTTCTTTAACGGATTGACACTCCATCTTCTATATAGTACATGAAATTGTGATTCCAGTCACTAAACTTTACAAAAATTTGATTCTCTGTACGCGAAGGTATGCTCTAGATACAGCGGGTTAATTTCTCGGTTGGTAAGGCCTTCGTTAAAGGATTTTTCTGCATTCCAACTGGTAACGATCTCAAGCGGTTTCACGCCCCACTATAATATTCAATCCGTCAATTAAGGTGTCTAGGACCAAAACCGTTCCGCGGATTTGCTCCCGGAGTACCCGTTTTGACACTCTGAATCATGGGATAAGTGAAGAAATTGGCATAACCATTCGATTCATTAGGAAGGTGGTAACGCCCTGCAATCATTCGACACACGATCTTCTTATTCATACATGATATTAAGGTGCCCGTCACCAAAGCGTGTAATCATTTTCTTCTGCGAAAACGAAGTTATACTCTCGATACAGCTGTTCATCTTCTCGGAAGGCATGGCCTCCTGTCAAGGGTGTGTCCTGTACCAATAAGTATCGGTCAACAACGGATTGATGCTCTACTTTAATTATGTAGCCGAGAATAAACGTGTTCAGTGCCAATTTAGTATATCATATTTACTCACGGGATATCTGGTTGACCTATCAGAATCACAGGATCGCTGATACCAATGACTTAGAAGATCGATCCTCAAAGATGTTGGTATGGTGATCGAACGGTTTGGTGCATGATCCCCTTATTCTCGCATACAATTAAGTTGCCTGTTACTATGATACATACTAATTTGTCTCTCTGATCACGAAGTCATACTCTCGACACAGCGGGTTAGATTCGCCAATAGTAAGGCCCTCGGTGTAATGTTTGACTCTATACCAATAGGCAACCTTTTACAACGGTTTGACTCTGTATTTTGCCAGCAATATTGCCAATACTGTACAGGGCAACTACTCCCGGAATGCATGGTTAGACTCTCCAAATCGCAGGATAGGTGAAGCTACTAACATATGTGTGCGATTCTCACTGAAAGTGGTAACGTTCTGGATAGGTTCTCCACTAAATCTGCTTATTCATTAATGATATTAAGGTGCCCGTCACAACAAAGTAGACTAATTTGTATCTCCGAACATGAAGTTATACTCTCGATACAGCAGGTTAGTTTTTCGGAGTGTAACTCATTCTGTAAGAAGTTTGAACCTACACCCATGCGTAATGTTCTACAACGGAATCACGACCTGCTTCAATTTTCAATCAGTGAATTGAGGAATCTATTCCCAATTCTGTACAGTGCATTTACTCCCGGAATAACTGGTATCACTTTCGGAATAACAGGATATGTGAAGCTATTGACTCAGTCGTTCGACTATCATATAAGGATGTATCGATCTCGAACGGTTGGACACACAATCGCCTAATTCATATTTGAAAATAAGGTGTGCTTCTGCTATAATGTCTACTCAATTGTACGAGTGAGCACTAAGCATGACGCTCGCAACAGCTGAAATTATTCTAAGCTTTTCTAGGTGAAGCGTTTCATGTGTTGTACATAAGGCCGAAATTGATGTACCCTTCTCGGGTATTGTATTGCACTTGTTACTAGTTTTCATTGACATAAATGTTAGGTGATCTATCAAGAATATAGCCGTGCTTCATTTCGATTTACATACATTTTCTTCTTTGCCGTATAGTATCGGTTGATTATTTCTACAAACTAATCCTATACTGGTGGTTTTACATAGTGTTCGCAATTACTCGTTGTCCATTGTTATGTGTGCGGGTGTTCGTATTAGCGCATATACGTGGTTCAGAATTGGGACCATGAATATTTCTCCTTATTTCGTGGTTACAGCGTAGTATTTTGCAACTTTCCATGGTTCTCTTTCTGATATTGGTGTTTTAATTTGGTATATAAAAGTGTCTTCTTTCGTTGCTAGAACTAATTCGCTAATTTCGATTATTGATTGAAAATTGGGTATGGTTGGTTCTATGAATTGATTATGGAAAGTTGTTAATTTCTCCATTGTACTTATAAATGTATCTATAGGTATGAATATTATGTCTATTATACCCTTTTTGTATTATGAACATAAGGTAAAAGTCATCGATTCTATTAACTAGGTCTGACAATATTATATGTATAAATAATAATGTATCAATTAAATGATCCTTATTTTCTATTTGTCCTATCCTAGTATCTCCTTGTTTAATTCTATCTAATAAGTGTTGTGATGCTTCATCATGAATAAAACTTATGATCAATGATGCTTGGTTTTGTATTATTTGAGAGAATGTATTCGGTTTGTCATAGAGTTTGTCTAGATTTTCATTCACAATTTTGAGGTCAATTCCGTCTAATGATCCAAGTAATGATTTAGATAATTTACCTGTCACGTAGTCACAGGAAGGTCCACTTTTTGGTCTAAGGTGTAGCAGTATTCGTAGTTTGTCTAACTGTCGTTGGGGATTATTAACTTTTGTCTTTATAGTTTGATAGTCTGTAGTTTCATAGTCTGTTTCTTGATGATTGTAGTATTCTTTTGGGTTGCTTTGGTGGTGTATATTTGTTCCATAGTGTCTGGTAATTCTTTTATAGTAAATATTAGTGTAACTTTTGTTTCTGTGTGACATGAGTACACAGTTTAAACTTCTTCCGTTATTATTTGGCTGCTTTCTACCTCTTGAAATATTAGGTCTTTCCCTTTGATTAGTTGGATCTGGAGTAGTATGGTTTGATTCTATACCCGTGTACTGTAACTAGTTTATCGTATATAAATATAACATAATTAGGGGTTATAACTTCAAATATCTCGTACGGTCCTAACCATTCCTGATCCAGTTTATTAGCTTTACCTTGAATATGCAAGAGTACTAATTCTCCTTTCTTGTATATACTTTAAAGTTTGATATTACTATCTTGTGAATCGTTGTCTATCGTTTCATTTTTTTCAGTTACTGTTTTTGCGTGTTCTATGTATTCTAGATGTCTTTGTGTCCAAAGATCTTCCAAAATGTCTTTAGCTAAATTAGGGGTAATTGTTATAGTGGAAGGCAGATTGGCTCGTCTTCCAAACGTTAATTCAAAATGTGAGTAACCTGTTCCTGCATGAATCGTGGTGATGTAAGCTAGGCTATCGTATTCTAATTTTTCATTCCAATCATTTTGTTGTTGACCAATATTAGATCTCAGCATGTCCATTATCATTGCATAGCTCTTTCGAGACTACCATTTGTCTGTGGATGAGAGCTGGTGGTTTTTATATGCTTTATGTTAAACAAGTTTTCAAATTCTGTCATTTATTTATATATGAAGTTCTGTCCAATGTCGATTAGTATGTTTTTTGGGGAGGAAAATATGTATATGCAATGATCTACGAGGGAGTTGATTACTGATGAAGCTTGTTGGTCCATTAATGGTATCAGCATTAGGCATTCTGTTAAACAATCTTGGATTGAGAATATAAACTGGTTTCCTGATTCGTTTCTTGGTAATGGTCCAATTATGACGAGGCCCACTTTGCCGTTTTCTGGTGTATTCGTGTTGATTGCCTCTTCTCTTGGTCTTACCCTTGTTAGCTTGTTGGTCTGACAGGTTTTGCAGCTTCTTATGTATTCAGTTACACCTTTTTCTATGTTTTTCCTATAATATTTGCTTTTGATTAGTTCAATCGAGCGGTTTTCTCCTATATGTTCTCATAGGTCGACGGATTCCTTTAGGATTTACATGATTTCTACTTGATTAAGTCCCTCTATACGTTCTGCTGCAAATTATAGATTCCTACCTTCACAATCTTTCATTAAGAATCTAAATATTAGTTGCATATTGATCAACTCCAGTCCTTTGATGTCTTGACTGCCGAATTTTATGTCCCACAGGCTTTGATGCAGACCCACGGGTGCATGTAATTTGAGTAACCAATCTTTTTCGTTAGATGGTCCCAGGAGGTCGTAAGGTACTTAGGTCCAATGTGGTTTGTTAGCTTCCAGTTAGATTGGGGTATTCTTGCTTGGTGATGTCATCCAATCTTCATACGCTTCGAGCAATTCATCTTCATCATGGTTGATCGATTTCCTAGTTCGTCTGGTAAGGAACCATCTATTTCATACGGGTTTATTATTGGCATTTTGATGTTTACCTTTTCGTCTTTCACTACTCGCGCTGGAAATAATCGCCATAGTCCGTTTACTACAACGTAATCTTTTCCTTTCTTATATTCGATAGTCATATCCTTCTAGCCTCAATCTCCATGTCATTAGTCTCGATTAACGATACTTGTTTCTATGTAACCTCGTCAATGCCTGATGATCCGTTTGTATTATGAAGTGCCTTCCGAGTAAGTATTGATGTAACCATCTGATCCCCGAAACTATATCCTATAGCTCTTTTTCCGTGGTAGTATAATTTCTTTCTGCGGAATTCAGGGTACGTGAGATGAAATTGTAAGTATCTCCGTCCTGTGAGAGCACAGTTCCGAACCCTTCGTTGATGGCATCCGTAGTCAGGCCAAACGTCTTGTTAAGAACCGGGTATTGTTGCATAGGTTGCTCGCATAGTTTATTTTTCAAAGTGTTATATGCTGATTATTGTTCTTCTCTCCAATGAAAGGAAGTTTCCTTTTGGGTCAAGATGGTTTCGAGATTTTGTCGAAGCTTTTAGTGAATTCAAGATAATATTTTACGTATTATAGTATTATTTTAAGTTTTTTCGTGATTCTCTCTTTTTGGGATATGGTTTAATACCGTCTTTTGTGATAATATGTCCTAGGTATTCGAGTTCGGGTTTCAGGAATTCACATTTGCCAGGCTGTACCTTCAGTTCAACTTACGTCATTCTGTAAAATACTATTGCTAGGTTGCGATTCTGTTTCTATATAGTATTTCCAAATATTACTATATCGTCTGAATATACAAAACAGTACATGTCAATCATACCTCGTAATGCGTTGTACATCATTCTTTGGAATTTGTCTGGCAAATTCTTTACACCGAAAGACATTCTTTTGTAGTGAAAATGTCCGTCCTGTCGTGCTGAAGGCAGTGCACTTTTCGTGGTTATTGTTCATAGGTGTTTGATGGAAGCCTGAAGATAGGTCCAACGCACTGGAGAATATGGCATTTCCTAGGTGGGCAAATATGTCATCGGCTTGCGGAAATGGATATGCATCCTGATCGGTGATTTCATTTAACTTCCGAAAGTCAATCACTGTTCTCCATTTTGGTTTGCCAGACGCATCCAGTTTTCTGGGCACTACCTATACTGGTGCATTATGAGGGGAATCTGTATCTTCTACTATAACTTTGTCCAACATTTCTGTAATTTGGCTTTGGATCTCTCGTTTGTGGCATTTCGGAGATTTGTATGTTTTAATATTGACGGGTCTGTCTGTTTTTGCGAATATGTTGTGTTCGGTAAGTGTCGTACAGGGTAAAGGTTCATTGTCAGTTGAAAAGATGATATGACAAAAGCATATAATTTTCTTAATCGGATCCCTTACACCTTCTTCTATGTGATCGAGTATAACCTTGCTCAATTTTTCTGTGATTTTGGGATTATCTGACTCTATTTCGCTGTGATTCTCAATTTGAATATCATGATCACCATTATTAACACTATATCGACCGCCCGTGGTTGAGGCTGCAACTCACTAAGTACCGGCTTAGTAGCGTCCGCATTTACTCCCAGTACCGGCTAATTTTTCGCTACCTGTTGTGCTGTGCTTTTACCTTCTGTTTCAAGGAAATGTAATTTTATTGATGTTTATACTTTAATTTGCTTTTATTTTATATAATAAATGGGCTTATAAACTAACATTCTTAAAATAAATTCAAGTTAACAGTAATTCAATTCTTTAATAATTCTGTAGAGTGTGTTATCTCTCCTAACAGTCACCCTTGTGTATCGGAATATTACAAAATTTACATAGGAAATATGTGCAACTTCGTATCTCTTTCGATGCACATACTCTTCATTGCTTTTAGGGTGCACTCCTTTTGCAACTAGTCAGTATTTTTTTTGTCAAGAGCAACAACAATCCACTGTACGAAAACCGTCGATAGCAAAAACCGATGAATAGGCTACCGGACGATAACCGTTGGCAATCAGAAAGCCGAGTAATAGGCCAGCGGTCGATAAGCGCTGGCAATCGAAAAGCCGATTAATAGGCCAACGGTCGATAAGGTGTTACAGAAACAAACACGAAAAGGTTCATCGTCGAGCATAACTACGTGTGTAACTGATCATCTGCTGGGGACTCTGTAGGTGGTCGGAGTCGTCTGTAATTCAAAGACATCGTTATTAAGTTGGAGTTTTTGGTACTGATTGTGTATTGATATTTTTCTTGAAAGGGTAATCCAATTACTCCATCATTTATCAATGCGAAGTTGTCCTCTACTATTAGTAATTCGTGTGTTAACAGTCAATCTATTACCGATGTGTAGCTAGAGATTTTGTATTTCGTGGAACCTAATTGCATTATTTTATCGTGTTTTAATTTTGTCGGGTTTCTGACCAATCCTCTTTTGACGAGATTGGCTCCTGCTCCGGTGTGAATGAGAAATCATCCTCGTCGGTGGGTTCCCTGTAATAGTGTTTCAGTGCATCGTAGCTCGCCTGGATTGTAGTGCAATCTTCTAATCCCAGGTTGTTCACTCTTGGCGGAATATTTCCTGTCTGGTCTCCATGAAAATTTGTGTTCTTTAATAGGTAACACTATGACGTCTGACGTCATATTTTTGGCAATGTTCACGGGGTATCGGGTTTGTTATTAGTCTATTAGTCTGGGTGTATGCTTAGGGTCTCGGATTTCCTCTGTATGCTGGGTTTGGTCTTATCATGGGTCTTGATGATGATGGAAGTCTAGGTACCTTCTGGTTTCGTTTTGATTCTTTAAGCAATGTTTCTGTGTTTCCTCCTTCTTGTTGGGCTTCACTGATTAATCCGGGTTTGATAGGAAGTACAAGCTGAGCTATTTCCAAACGCAGGTTGCAAATGAAGAGTCTCTCAGCCGCATGTGTCTCCACCTCCAATGCTATGCGGTCGGGTTATTATGTTACTCTAGTTTTCTTGGACTGTGACGAAAGCGATTTGCATAGGACAGCACGCTTCGGTCTGTCCTTGCTTCGACTGTTGCATCCTACTCCGGCTTCCGCTTATGGTGGTTGGTGTCGAAAGTTGTGATCGTAATGCTTCGTACAAATCTTCGTAGGTATTTATCTGACAAAAACTGATGGCCTTCTTTGCTTGACCGACTATTCATTCTGCTATTATTCGTGCGCGGTGTTTCTCATTGGTTGGTGTTCTGTAGGTAGGGCGGATGGGAATGGTTCGCTTGCTTCATACCCAGTTATGGCGGTCGATGTTGTCTCGTCGTCCGTAAAACTTGGTTCAGTCCGGAGTATGCTGTCCCGCGCGATGATCCCTATGGTGCTTGCGATTCCCAGTAATTCCTGCTGTTGGGCTTGGAACTTTACATCTAACTTCTTTATTGCTTCTCTCAGGTTTGATATCGCGGAGTTGTGAGATATAGTTCGCTTAGCGTTAGCCTCTGGTCGTGCCACTAAGCCTCTTATTGATTCTTGCACTCTTCCCAGTTATTTAAGCTTGGTCTCTTTGGTCGCGAGTATTTTATCTATTGCTCTTTCGGTCCTTAGGCATGGTTGAAAATTTTTTACCTCGGTTCTCTGCACGTTCCCTGAAGGAGCTACCTTGGTTCGGTTTTCTTCTTGCTCCGTTGAGAAAGTTTTTTCGTTGCACCTCAGGTGGATTTGCTGGTGTGACATATCCTGTACCGCAGGATAAAATATATATCAATTTTGTCACGGTGGTATTAAAATAAGTATTAAAGGTGTGTATTAAAATAAAATATAAACGGGCGGGTCTTCAACCTTTGTGGAAAGGACCCCTTACTATAAGAAACTAGGTTCCTTATATTAATACTTATACCGTAAAATATGTGTAATACGGATATTGAATAGTTTCAAATATTTAACGTAAGTTTTCAGGATAGGTATACGAATGCAGAAACGTTCTGTTTGA
Organism: Lasioglossum baleicum; assembly: GCF_051020765.1. Classification (NCBI taxonomy): domain Eukaryota; kingdom Metazoa; phylum Arthropoda; class Insecta; order Hymenoptera; family Halictidae; genus Lasioglossum; species Lasioglossum baleicum. Next base: position 547,996 of record NW_027469126.1, read on the forward strand.
GGTATGATGTAGATCTGCTTTATTGGTTTGTGCTCGGATTTTGTATTATAATTTTCTGGCTGAGTAGGCGGTTTCTAGTCATGTGTTGTCTGGTTTTGGCTGATTTTGCTACGGTTGCGGTCTGGGTGATGCGTCTGGTGATGCGTTGGCTGAATTTTGGCTGGCGTCACAACGTTATTTTCGTAAACTAATTGCTATTTCGTATGATTGCCTGTATGCACACCTTCGCTTCCGGATCGGCACGCCTGGATAGGTCATGTAGTTGCGTACGGCAGATCGGGGAGGAATACTGGATGGTCTTCGTTAATTTCTTTAACCATTATATTGTACAGTAAGCATTATTTCGCAGCTTTCTATTAAGTTCTACATACTGTAATTTAGTGTATATGATATTTTTGATTTTCTTCATAATATCCAGTTTCTAATTTTTTGAAAATGTATCTATTAGGATACGTGCCTTTGGAATTAGAAGAATGTACCGTTTACGGCAATATATGGTTAAACTTATTGTTACTTTATATGATTGTCCTTATACGTACGCTGCCGGAGCGATACGATAGACGAGGTTTTTCATTTGCCTGCGGTAGATTGTAGCGACACTACTGTATTTTATTCGCTTATTTCTATAATCTTGATATTGTACACCATTCATTCCTTCGTACTGATTTATTTATTTCTACATACTGCATTTTGCTCTCATGCTGTTTTCAATTTTTTTCGAAATTCTCAGTTTATTTTTTTCAAAATTATATTTTTTCAGTAAAAGTGCTTTAGAATTAGTTGAGCGCACGCATATGACACTATTTTCCTTTACTTATTGTTATTTTACATAATTGCCTGTATGCGCACCTAAGCTATCGGAGCGTCACAGCTGGGGTGGTCTTGTAGTCGCGCATGGTATGTCGGAACCGCATACTGTATGGTCGTCGTTTATTTCTATTACCATAATATTCTACCGTATGCATTTTTTTGCAAGTTTGCCATTCATTTATACATACTGTAATTTACTGTTAAGGTATTTTCCATTTTGTTCATAATTAGCAATTTTTAGTTTTAAGAAATTGTATTTCCTGTTAAAAGTATCTTCTCAATTAGTCAAGTGTACGTTTATGACAATATTATGACAAATTTATTGTTACTTTATATGACGGTCTGTACACATACCCACGCTGCCTGAGGGACACGACTTGCGAGGCCCTGCATTGGCGTACGGCGGGGCGGATAGGCACTACTGGATAGTCGTCGTTAGTTTCTTTAACCGTGATTTTATGCTGTGAGCATTTTTCCCGTGTTTTCTGCTTATTAATACTAGCTCTAATTTACGACAATGATGTTTCCGATTTCTTCAAAATTTTCAATTTTTACGTCAAAAAATTTAATTCTTTAGCAACATTGTCTTTTGAATTAGTTGAGTGTAGCAGCGTGGACATCAAAATGCAGCTAAACACGACAGAGAAACACGCAGAATCGGTAATTTTTTCAGGTGCTGCCTGCTTTACACAGAAAGGAGAGAAAGATTATTGTTCGAAAAATGGCCTTTTGCGGTATCAGGGTGAAATAACAAGTCGACATAGGCACGAACGGTAGCACCGGAAGACCCAGAAACGGTGATATCTTCCTCAGCTGCCAAATTTACATAAAAAACATATTTTTGGATGACAATTCGACTTTTGCGGTAGCAACCTGAACAGTTAGATTGATGTAATCAAGACGGTAACGCCGAATCACAAGAATTGGGGACTCAGTCTAGAGCAGCCAACTTCACAGAAAAAAATGTTTGTCCGGAAAATGGACATTTGCTGATCGAAACAACCAAAATCGGGGATTTTCTCTCGATGTGCCTACTTCAAAATGGAAAAAAATTTTGTTTGAAGAAGGGTCCCTTGCGGAATCTGCGCAATCAAACAGAGTGAGGTACACACGACTGTATCGCAGAAACACCCAGAATCGGTAATTTTGCCAGGAGCTGCCGACATACCAAGAATAGGATATATATCTTTGCTTGAAAAATGTACTTTTGTGGTAACAACGTGAACAAAGGGACCAGGAAATCTCCCCGGTAACGCCGAAACATGCAGAATCAGTGACTTTTCCTATAGCTGCCAACTTTACGCACTTAGAAGGTAAAAATTACTTTGTGGAAAATGGTCGTTTGCGGTGTCTACGTGAACAATTAGATAGAGACACACACAACCGTAACGTCAAAACACACAATGCAGGTGATTTTTCTAGAGCTGCCAACATTACAACAAAGAAAAAAAAAAAAAATTAAAATTAAAGCTTGAAAGATCGACTCTTGTGATATCTGCCAGAGCAACTAGGTCGATATAAACACGCCGGTAACGCCGGAACGCTCACAGTTGATGATTTTTTTCTGGTGCAGATAACTTGACAAAGAAAAAAAAAAATGGTTGTTTGAAAAATAGACTTCTGCATTATCAGCGTGAGCAATTAGATCTATATAAAGACGACGCCTACGCCGAAACACACGGAATCGGCGATGTTTCTCGATGCGCCAACTTAAAAGAAAACAATTTATTGATGGAAAAATGGAATATGACGATATGAGCGTGAACAATTAGATGGATGGAATCACGGCGGTATCGCCGAAAGACGCTGAATCGGTGATTTCTTCTCGAGGTGCCAATTTTACATACAAAAGGAATACAAATTTTTGCTTCAAGTATGTAATTTTGTGGTATCAGCGTGAGTATCTAGATCGATATAAACAGGACGGTAACGCTGAAACTCCAAGAATCGGAAATTTTCTCTCAATCTGCCGAATTTCCAAAAACAGTTAAACTTTTTTTATCGCAAAATCGACTTTCGCAATATGAGCTTGAACAATTAGATCGAGATAAACACGGCGATAACGCTGTAACACATAGAATCGGCGATTTATTTCGAGCTGCCAACCTTACGAAATAATAAAGTAATATTTTTCGTTTAAAATATGGACATTTTCGGTATCAGAGTCAGTAATTGTATCGTGATAAAGAAGACAGTAACACTGAAGCACCAGGAATGGGTCATTCTTTCTCGAGGTACCAACATTGAGAACGAAAGCAAAAAAGATTGTTGGTCCAAAAATTGACATCTGCGGTATCAGCGTGAACAATTACATCGAGGAAAACGCGACGTTAACGCCGAAATATCCAGAATAGCTGATTTTCTCACGAGCTGCCAACATTACCTACACGCAAACAGAAATTTTTGTAAAAAAAATGGACATTGGTATTATCAGCGTCAACAATTATATCCAGATAAGCAGGACGGTAACGGCTAAAGACCCAGAATCAGAGATATTCTCTAAGAGATGCCAACTTTACATGAGCAAAAAATAAAAATTTTTATTTGCATAAGGGACGTTTGCGGTAGCTGGGAGAGCAAACAGATCGAGGAAAACAAGACAGTAATGCCGAAATACCAAGAATCCGTGATTGTTTCCCGAGCTGCCAACGTACGGAAAAAAAATTTGATGCAAAAATGCACCTTTGCGGTGCTAGCGTGAGCACTAGATCCAGATATACACCTCAGAAGCACGGAATACCCCCGGAATCGGCTATTTCTTTGCGAGGAACCAACTTAAAAAGGAAGTAACCACTTTTGTTTGAAAGTGGGATTTTGCGGTGTCAGCGTGAACAGCTAGATCGAAATTAACACGACGGTGAGGCCGAAACAAGAAAAAACCGGTTATTTTTTCTCGAGCCCCCCAATTTTCAAAAAAAATCTGTTTCAAAAATGGTCCTTTGCGGTACCTGCGTGAACAAGTAAACGGAGATCAACATGACGGTAACGCCAAAACACCCAGAATCGGTGATTTTTTCTCGAGCTGCTCCTTTACACCGAAATGGGACATATATTTTGGGTTCAATATATTTGCTGCATCAGCGTGAACAACTGGGTCGAGAGAAACTCGATGGTAGCGCCGAAATACAAAATCGGTGATTTAGTCGATAATGGCTGATTTTCCAAAAATGGAAACAAATATTTGTTTGAAGAATCGGCATTCTGCGTATGTACGGAAACAGTTATATCGAAATAAAGACGAGGGTGACGCAGAAACACGCTGAATCGGTCATTTTTCCTCGAGCTGCCAACTTTACGCACACACACACAAACACAAAATAAAAATTTGTGTCTGAAAAATGGACTTTTGTGGTATCAACGTGAATGATTGTATCGAGGTTGACACAACGGTTACCCCAAAGCAAGCAGAATCGGTAATTTTTACTCGAGCTGCCTGTTTTCTTAAAAGAATATATATTTTTGATGGAAAAATGGACTACTGACGTAGCATCGTGAACAATCAGATGGAGCTAAACACACTGTTATCGCTGGAAAACACAGAATCGATGACTTCTTCTCGAGCTGTCAACTGAACACAGCAAACGCAAATAAATCTTCTTCTTTGATAAATGGTCTTCTGCGGTATCTGCGTGAACAGTCAGATTGAGATATACACGACGTTAACACCGAATCACACATAATCAGTCACTTTCTCACCAGCTGCCTAATTTACTTATAAACAAAATTTCTTTGGGTTGGAAAGTGTCCATTTGCGGTAGCAACGTGAAAAATTAGATCGATATAAACAAGACAGTAATGCCAATGCACTCAGAATCGGTTATTCTTTCCCTAGCTGCCATCTATGCGATAAATGTCGGTTTGAGAAATGTACTTTTTCCGTAGCAGCGTGAACAAACAGATCGAGATAAACACGACGGTATCGTCGAATCACCCAGGATAGATTATTTTTCCTCGAGGTGCGAAGCTTAAATAGCAAAGCATTTTTGCTCAAAAATTGGATTCTTGCCGTAGCAGCTTGTCCAGTTAGTTTCGGTTGCGGCGAAGCACCTATAATCGGTGATGTTTTTCTCCAGCTGCCAACTATAGAAAAAAAAACATTTTCTGTTCGAATAACGGCCTTTTGCGGTATCTGCCTAAACAACTAGGACGAGATATACACACTGGTAGGGCGGATAGAGCCAAAATTGGTGATTTCTTCTCGTGGGGCGAACTTCATAAAAAAGATTTCGTAGAAAAAAATTGATACTGCGTTACCAGGGTTAACAATTACGTAGGAACAAACACGACGGTAACGTGGAAACAGTCAGATCGGTGGCTTTTCCTCGAACTGCCTACTTCGCAACAAACAGAAAAACATTTTTGCTTCATGAATGTACACTTCTGACATCAGCGTGAACACCCAGATCGAAATAATCACGACAGTAGCTCTGAAAGTCACCAAACCGGTGATTGTTTCTGGAGCTGCCAAACTGTCGGAAAAAAATTTTTCCTTTATGAAACAGACTCTTGATGCGTCAGCATGAACAATTAGGTCGCAATTAACACGAAGCAAACGCCGAGACATCCAGAGTGGTGGATTCTTCACGTGCTGCCAACTTCACAAACAGCAAGAAAATAATATGTGGAAAAATGGACTCTTGCGGTATCTACGTGAACAATTACAGAAAGATAAACACAAGGGTTACTCCGAAACAGGCAGAATCGGCAATTCTATCTCGAGCTGACAATCTTCCGGAAGGAAAGAATATATATTTTAGGTAGAAAAATGGACGATTGGGGTATCAGCGTGAACAAACAGCTAGAGATCAACACGTCGGTAGCACAGAAACACTCAAAATTGCAGACCATTTCTCGAGCTGCCAACATTAAACACACACACACACACACACACACACACGCGCGCGCGCGCGCACACACACACACACACACAAAACAACATAAAAATTTTTATTTGGAAAATGTACTTTTGCACTAGCATCGTGATCAAACAGATCGAGATAAGCTGTACGGTAACGCTGAAACCCGCAGAATCGGTTATTTCACCTCGAACTACCGACATTACAAGGACAAAAATTTGTTTGAGTATAAAATGGACTTTTGCGGTAGCAGTGTGAATAAACAGATCGAAATAAAAGCAACCATAGCCCCAAAACACCCAGAATCGGTGATTTTTCCTCGTGCGGCCAACTTTAGGAAAACAAAGAAAAAAAATTTTGTTTGCAAATGGACTTCTGCCGTATCATCATGGGCATTAGGTCAATATAAACACGACGGTAGTGCGAAAACACCCTGAATCGGTGATTTTTTCGCGAGCTGCCAACTCAACAAAAAACTGTTTTCGGTCTTAGAAACGGTCTTTTGCGGTATCTGTCTGATCAGCTAGATCGAGATAAGCATGGCAGTATCGACGAAACACAGAATCGTTATTTTTCTCTCGAGCTACCAACTATAGAAGAAAAGAAAAAATATACCTTTGTTTGTCGAATGGTCCTTTTCTGTACCTGCGCAATCAATCAGATCGAGATAAAAATGGCGGTCACGCCGAAGCACACAGAATCGGAGATTCTTTCTCGAGCAACCAGCATCACTAGGAAAAAAATTTTTTGTTCGAAAAATGGACTTTTGCGATATCACAGTGTCTAACTAGATCTACTTAAACACGACGGTAGTGCCGAAACACACAGAATGGGTGATTTTCTCTCGAGCTGCCATCTTTACCGAGATAAATCATTTTTGTTTGAAAAATGGACTTTCGCGGTATCTGAGTGAAAACCTAGATTGAGATAAACACGACTGTAATGCCGAAACTACCAGATCCGTGGAATTTTCTCGAGCTTTCAACTTCACAAGAAACAAGGAAAAAGTTTTTGTTTGAAAAATGTCCTTTTGCGGTATTAACGTGAACAATCAGACCGAAGTAAACACGACCGTTGCGCCGAAATACCCAGAATCGGGAATACTACCTCGTGCTGCCAACTTAAAAAAGAAAATAAATATTTTTGGTTGAAAAATGAACTTTTGCAGTATCAGCGTATGCAATTAAATCAAGATATGCACGACCGAAACGCCGAGACACGCACACTTCAGAATTCTTTTCGAGCTGACAACTTTTCAAAAAAGAAGGAAATAATTTTTGTTTCAGAGACGGTCGTTTGTGGTATCAGCGTGTACAGCTAGATCGAGAAAAACACGACCGTATCACCAAAATACCCAGAATAGGGGATGTTTCCTCGAGCTTCTAACTCTACCAGGAAAAAAAAACTTTTTGATAGAAATATAGCCTTTTGTGGTCTATGCGTGAAGAAACAGATCGATATAAAGATGACGTTTGCGGCGAAACACACGGAATCGGTGACTTTTTCTTGAGCATCCAAATTTACATACAAAGATATAATAATAATGATTTCAAAAATGGAGTTTTGCGGTTTCAGCCTGAACGCGCAGATCGTCAAATCACGTCAGCATCGCCGAAACACGCAGAATCACTAATTTTCTCTCGTGCTGCCAACTTTGCACACACAAAAAATAATAACTCTTAATCAATGTTGACCAAACAGACAATCACACAAAGTTACAACAAATTTAAGATGATATTGTCTTAAACGTACACTCAGCTAATTTCAGTGAGACCTTTACTGAAAGGTACAATTTTTTAAATTAGAAAAAGAAAATGTTGCGAAAAATTGGAAATATCAGAACAATACATTACAATATGTAGAAACAAATGGAAAGCTGGGAAAATGCATACGTTACAATATCAATGTTATAGAAATTAAGGAACACAAACCAGTAGTGTGCGCACCGATGTACCGTACGCTGCTACAACGACGCTCCGTTCGTACAGCTCCCCTGCGCCGATGAACATACGGTGACGAAAAGAGTGGAGTCGCTCCGTTGTACCGTGCGCAACTGGAAGTCAACTTCAGTTGCGAACCACCGGGGACGTAGGTAGGTACGTGTACAGAAGATCATATACAATAACAACAAGTTTAACGACATCTTTCTGGAAAGATATAGTCATCCAAAAGATATAGTAATTCCAAGGACGATTTACTAAAAACGTACAATTTTCAAAATTAAAAATTGGAAATTTTGTAAAAAAATTGAAACTATCACAAGAATAAATTACAGTACGTAGAAATAGATAGGAAAAATCAGTACGCTGCAATGGTAAGGTGAAAGAAATTAAGAAAGACAATCCAGTAGTGCTGCTCCGATGTACCGTACGCAGCTACATCTCCACTCCCGACGTGTCGCTGCGTTGAGCCGGTGCACAACAGTGACGAACAGAGTCAAATCGCTTCCATATACTGTACGCAATTTCAAGATCACTATGGTCGTGTCGCTTCGGCAGCGTATGTAGGTACACATACAATCATATAACATAAGAACGAATTAAACAATATATTGTCATATACGCACGCTCAATTAATACTAAAGGCACTTTCCTTGAGAAATACAATTTTCTTAAATTAGAGATTGATAATTCTGAGAAATCTCGAAAATGTCATAATAGTAAATTGCACCCTAATTTCGTACATGAATAAGAAGATCGTTGGTCGATCCGTTCCAGAACGATACCACCGTCTTCGAGTGTCGCTCAGCTTAGTCATTAGCTTCACCTATCCTGTGATTCCTAGTTTCAAACCAGGTATTCCGGGTTAAATCCGCTGAACAGTATTGACTATGGACAACTTTATTCACGGTTTAAATATTAAGGTAAAGCGTCAAACCGCTTGACTGCATTACCAATTGTTACAAAGTCGACGGTTTAACCGAAGACCTACCCTCTGAAAGCCCAACACGCTGTATCGAGAGTATAACATCGGGTTCAGAGAAACAAACTTGTATTCATTGTAATGAGTGGCACATTAGTTACAGTGTGAATAGGAAGTAAGGGAGTCATAGCGTTTGAGACCGTTACGATCTTTTTTGATTGTCGCATAACTTAGTCAAAAGGATCATCTATCCTGCGATTCCAAGAGACAAACATTATAGGCAACAGACACCTTAATTCTCCGTATAAATATTAAGGTAGAGAGTCGAACCGACGGAGAACATTACCAATATTTGCAATGTCATTCCTTTCACCGAACAACTTACACTCCCAGAATCTAACCCTCTTCACGGAGTGTCTCGCTTGGTGTTCACCGATACAAATCAGTAGACACTTTAGCGACGAAAACCATAATTTCATATATGAATATCAAAATAGAGGGGCACACTGTTCAAGAACGATACAACCTGTTCCGAGAGTCGAACGGCTAAGTCAATGGTTTAGCAATATGTTTAACGAAATACACGTACACTCAACTAACTCCAAAGACACGTTTACTAAATAACACAATTTTTGAAGGAAAAGAATTCCAAGCTGTGAAAAGGATCGACAATATCATGATAGTAAATTACAATATGTACAAATAAATCGTAGAATGGGAAAACATGCATACTGTTCAAAATCGTGGTTAAAGCAGAGATTAACGAAGACGAGTTACTGGTGCCGCTCCGCCCGTCCGTACACTACTAGAATTCCTCGCCAGTCGTGTCGTTTCTGCAGTATCAAATATCAATATTCTTACCAAGATAATGACATAAACGTACACACAAATAATTCCAAAGGCACTTTTGTTAAGAAATACAGTTTTATTAACTAGAAATATAAAACTATGTAAAAAAAATACAAAATATCAGAACAGTAAATTTCATTATGCATAGAAAAATGAGGGGTTTACTCAGAATATAATTGTTGTTCTGTCTCTATATAATTGTTCACGCAGATTCCGCAACGGACCACTTTTCAATCAAGAATTATTGTTTTTTTGGGTGTAAGGTTGGCAGCTCGAGGAAAAGTCATGAATTCTGGATCCTGCGGCGTTACTGTCGCGTTTTTCTCGACGTTACTGTTCACGATGGTAAAGAGGAAGTCCATTTTTCAAACAGGAATATATTTTTGTGAGGTTGGCAACTCGCGAAAGATGTACCGATTCTAGGAGTTTCGGCGCCACCGTTGTGCTCATTTCGATCTAATCGCTCACGCTGATATCGCAAAGGACCATATGTAAAACAAATTTTTTTTCTTCCTTTGGGGTAGTTGGCTACTCGAGGACAAATCTATGATTCTGTGTTTTTCGGCGCTACCGTTATGTTTATCTGGACCTGTTTGTTCATGATGGTGGCGCGGAAGCCTATATAAAGAAAATTTATTCTCTTTAAGTTGCCACCTCTCGAAGAAATCACCGATCCCTGTTGTTCGGCGCTACCGTCGTGTTTATCGCCGTCTAGTTGCTCTCGCTGCTACCGCTTAAGTCCATATTTCAAACATAAATTATTGTCGCATTATGGAATGTTGGCAGCTCGTGCAAAAATCTCCGACTCTGGGTGGTTCGCCGCTCCCGTCGCTTTTTTCTCGGTGTAATACTTCACGCTGATACGGCAAATGTCCATTTTCCAAACAAACATTTTTACTTTACTATCTAATGTTGTCAGCTTGAAAAAAACTGGTCCATTCTGGGTGCTTTAGCGTTACTGTCGTGTTTCTCTCGATCTAAGTTTTCACGAAGATACCGCAAGTGGCCATTTTTAAATCAAATGCTTTTGTTTTCCTTTTGTGTATAATGTTGGCCGCTCCAGAGACAATCACCGATTCTGAGTGTGCCGGTGCAACCGTCGACTTTACTTCGATCTAATTACTCACTATAATGTCGCATAAGTCCATTTTTCAACAAAAATTTTTAATCTTTATAGTTGGCACCTCAAGCATGAATCACCGATTCTGGGTGATTCGGCTCCACCGTGCACTGTATTTCGATCTAATTGTTCACGCAGATATCGTAAATGTCCATTATTCAAACAAAACGGCTGGTGAAACAATCACAGATTCTGCGTGTCTCGGTGTTACCGTCGTGTTAATGTCGATCCAGTTGGTCGCTCGTATACAGGGAAAGTCTGTTTCTCGACGAAAGTATTTTTTCTTATTGTAAAGTCGGCAGCAGGAGAAAGAATCACCGATTCTGTGTGTTTCTGTGTTACCGCGGTATACATTTCGATGTAATTGTTCGCGCTGATTCCGCAATAGTCTATTTTTCAAACAAAAATTTGTCATTCTTAATGTCGGTGCCTCGAGGAAATGGCCGCGTTTCTGGGTGTTTCGGCGATACCGTCTAGTTTATATCGATCTAGTTGTTTAAAGCGATACAACAGAAGACCATTTTTCAAAAAAAATTTTTTTCATTTTTTTTGGAAACCTTGAAATGCGAGGAAAAATCTCCGCTTCTAGATGTTTCAGCGTTAGCGTCGTGTTCATCTTTATCTAGTTACTCACTCTGATGCCGCAAAAGTCCATTGTACGAACGAATGTTATTCTTCATCTTTGTGACGTTGGGTGCTCGAGACAAATAAGCGATTCTGGGCGCTTCGGCGCTACCGTCGACTTTAATTCGATCCAATTGCTCACGCTGACACCGCAAAAGGCCATTTTTCAAACCTAAATTTTTATGTTTTTGTAATGTTGGTAGCTCGAGAAGATGAAATCGACTTTGAGTGTTTCGGCGTTATCGTCTATATCTCGGTGTAATTATTCATACCGATACCGCATACGCCCATTTTTCATACAAAAATTATTATTCCTTTTGCAAAGTTGGCAGCTCCTGACAAAATTGCCGTATGTGCGTGTTTATGCGTTGCCGTCGTGTTTATTTCGATCAAACTGTTCACGCTGATACCGCAAAAGTCCATTTTTCGAACAGAGATTATTATTTGATTTTTTTCTTCATAAATTTGGCAGTTCGAGAATAAATCTGCGATTCTGCGTGTTTCGGCGTTTCCGCCGAGATTTGTCGATGCGGTCGTTCTCGCTGAAACCGTAGAAGTCCATTTCTCGAATCAAAATTTCTGTTTCTATGTATGTAATGTTGGCAGCTCGAGAGTAAATCATCTATTCTATGTGTTTCGGGATTCTCGTAGTGTTCATCGCGATCAAATTGTTCACTGTGATACCACATGTGGCTATTCATGAAACAAAAATTTTGCTTTTTTATCGGAAGGGTGGCATATCGAGAAGAGATTTCCTATATGGGGTGTTTCGGCGTTACCGTTATGCTTATTTCGATCTAACTTTTCATGCTGCCACCGCCAAGGTCCTTTTTTGACAAAAAATTTTTTCCCTCTTTTTTGGTAACCTGGATCCGTGACAACATCACCGATTCCGTGCATTTAGGCGTTACAGTCGCGGTTTGTTTCGATTTAATTGTTCACGGTTATACCGCAAAAGTCGTTTCTCCAGCTTATCAAATTTTTTCAGTTGCAAAATGGACACTCCATGAAACGTCACCTATTACGGGTGTTTCGGAGATTACGTCGCGTTTATATCGATTTATTTTTTGACGCTGCTACCATTTTTCAAACAAAAATAATTTTCTATCGTCTTTGTGAATTTGGAAGCTCGAGATGAAACAAACGATTCTGGGTGTTTCGACGTTACCGTCGTGTTCATCTCTGTCTGTCTGCTCTCGCTGATACCGCGAAAGTCCATTTTTCTAAGAAACATTTTTATCTTTTTTGTGTGTAATCGTGGCAGCTGGAATAAAAATCACCAGACCTACATGTTTCGCCGTTACCGTCGTGCTTATATCGATCTAATTGTTCACGCTGCTAACGAAATAGTCCATTTCTCATCCAAATTTTCATGTTTTCAGTGAAGTTGGCAGCATGAGATAAAGCCACCGATCTGGCTGTTTCGTCGTTATCCTCTTGTTTATCCAGAACATTTATTTCTCGTTCCAACCGTAAATGTCCATTTATCAACGGAAAAGAAATTATTTTGTACAGTGGACAGCCCGAGATAAAGTCACCGATTTTGGTCATATTGGCTCTACCGCCGTATTTATCTTCATCTAATTGCTCACACTGATATAGCAAAAGACCAATTTTGTAACAAATTTTTTCCTGAAGTTGTAAGCGCAAGAAAAAATAACCGGTTCTGGGTTCTGCGATGTTACCCTTCTGTTTATCTGGATCTACCAGCTCACGCTGCTTCGGCAAAAGTCCATTCTACGTCATAACAAATTCTTTTTCATAAATCTTGCAGCTCAAGGAAAAATCTTCTACTCTGGGTGTTTCGAAGTTATCGTTGTGATTTCCTTGGTATAATTGTTCACGAAGATACCGCAATAGTCCACTTCTCACGTTGCGAAAGGGATATCAGAGCGGGACTCCAGTATGTCTTTCGTTAGTTTCTTTAACCATAATATTGTACCATATGCATTCGTTCCCAGTTTTTTATTTATTTATACATAACGCAATTTTATGTTACGACATTTTCGCTGTTTTTTAAAATCTTCAATTTTTGGTTTAGAGAAATGTATTTCTTATTAAAAGTGTCGTTGGAATTATATGGGTGTACGCTTATCTCGTTATTTTGTAGAATATGTTGGGGTATTGTCTGTTGTATGTATATATGATTGTCTGTTGACATACCTACGGTTCCGTAGTGACAAGACTGGAGTGGTTTTGTATTTACGATTGGTAGATCTGACCGGCACTGCTACTTGGTCTGCCGTTAATTTCTTCAACCTTCATATTAATACGTATGCACTCTTACGCAGTTTTCTGTATACTTCTACTTACTGTAAATTACTGTTACCACATTTTCGATACCTTGAAAATTTTTAATTCTTAGTTTAAACAATTGTATTTCTTAGTGAAAGTAGCGAAACTGCCTTTGTAATTAGTTGTATGTATGCTTATGGCAATATTCTGCTGAAATGATTGTTATTCTACATAATTTTCTGTTAATACTGTACCGGAAGAATTATTTCCAGTTTTTCCATTTACTTCCACATACTTTAACTTATTGCTTTGATATTTCCGATTTTTTTCATAATTTCCAGTTGTTAATTACTTAAATTGTATTTCTTAGGGAAAGTGTCGATTGAATTATTTGAGTGTATGTTTATGACATTACCCTGTCAAACCTATTGATATCATATCCTATATTATCTCTATACGTACCTACGCTGCCAGAAAAATACGACTGATGAGGTCTTGTCGTTGTGTACGGCAGTCCGGAGCGAAACTTGTGTATTGTAATCGTTAATTTCAGTAACCTTGATACTGTACCCCATGCATTTTATTCCAGACTTACATTTATTTATGCATACTGTTACTTACTGTTATGATATTTTCGATTTTCGTCGAAATTTTTAATTTTAAGTTTAAAAAATTGTGTTTCATAGAAAAAGTGTCTTTGGAATTAGTTGCGTGTACGGTTAGACAATACTTTGTTATACTTACTGTTGTTTTATAGGAGGGTCTGTATACGTACCTACGCCACCGGAGCAACACTACTGGACAGGAATTGCAGTTGCCTTTGGCATGTCGGAGGAGCACTGCTGGATGGTCTTCGTTAATTTCTTTAACCCTGCATTGGTACCGAATGTATATCTTCCCAGTCATCTATTTATTTATACATGCTGCAATTTGCTCTTCCCATATCTCCGATTTCTTCCATAATTTTCAATTATTATTACAAGAAATTGCATTTCTTAATAAAGGTGTCTTTGTAATTAGTTGAGTGTACGTTCATGTCACATATTTGTTGCTTATTGTTATTTTATATGATTGACTGTGTACGTACCTACGATGCCGGAGCAACACGACTGGCGAGGTCTTATCTTCGATAATTTCTTGAACCATTTATTTTGTGCTGCATGCATTCTTTCTCAGTTTTCTATTTATCTACAAATGCTGTAATTTACTGTATGATATTTTCGAGTTTTCTGAAAATTTCATATTTTTTATTTTTAAAATCGTATTTCGTAGCAAAGTTGTCTTTGGAATTAGTTGAGTGTCCGTTCATGACATTACTTGGTTATACTTATTGTCATTTTATCTATTTATCCGTTTATGTACCGTCGATGCTTGAGCAACGCCACTGTCAAAGTCTTGCAGTTTCGTACCACAGATCGGTGAGGCGCTACTGGATGGACTTCGCAAATTTCTTTAACCACAATTTTGTACCATATGCACTTTTTGCCCCGTTTTCTATTGATTTGTACAAATTGTAATTAGCTAATGTGATATTCCCGTTTTTTTTTTTTTTTTTCATAATTTTCAGTTTTTAATTTCAAAAACTGAATTTTTTTCAGTAGCAGTGTCTGCTGGATTAGTTGAGTTTACGTTTAGGAGAATATTCTGTTGAATTTGTTGTCGTATTATATGATTGTATGCGTACCTACGCTTCCGGAGCCACACGGCTGAAGTGGACTGGTAGTTGTGTACGCCAAAGCGGTGCCGAACTACTGGTTGGTATTTGACATTTTCTAGAAAATTGACATCTAACCGTATGCATTCTGCGCAGTTTTCTATTTATTTCCACATTTTGTAATTTACTGTTATGATAGTGTAGATTTCTTTCAAAGAACCAATTTTTAATTTCGAAATTGTATTTTGTAGTAGAAGTGTCTTTGCAATTATCCGTGTGTACGCTTATGGCAATATTATGTTAAATTCCTTGATAGTTTATATGATTGTCAGTGTACGTACCTATGCTGAACGGAACGACACGACTGGGGAAGTTTTGTAGTTGCGTTCGGCAGATCGGAGCGTCCCAACTGTATAGTCATCGTTAATTCCTTTATCCTTCATTTTGTCCCGCATGCATTTTCCCCGTGTATTCTATTTAAATATACATACCATAATTAACTGTTACATTATCAATTTTATTCAAAGTATTCAATTCTCAGTTTATAAAATTGTAGTTCTAAGTGAATGTGTCTTTGGTATTTGTTGAGGATACGTTTGTGGCATTATTTTGTTGAATATGTATAAATGACTTTTGAATTAGATAAGTCTGCCTTTATGCCAATATTTTGTTTAATTTGGTGTTGTATTATATGATTGTCTGAATACAAACCTACGCTTCCAGAGCGACACGTCTGGAGTGGACCTGAAGTGGCATAGGGCATATGGGCGCGGCACTGGTGTTTGATCTTCGTTCATTTCTCTAACTTTGATATTGTACCGCATGCCTTTTTCCCAGTTTTCGATATATTTATACATACTCTAATTTACTGTTATGATATTCTCCTTTTTTTTGGAAATTATAATTTTTTTAGTTTAAGAGATTATATTTCATTGTAATAGTGTCTTTGGAATTAGTTGAGTTATCGTTTACGACAATATCTTCACAAACTTATAGTCCTTTTATATGATTGTCTGTAAACGTAAATACATTGTAGCAGCGACACGATAGCAAACTTCTAGTAGTAACGCATGGAAGGGCGAAGCGGCACGATTGGATTGTCTTCGATAATGCTTTTATCCCTGATTATGTACCGTATGCATTTTTTCCAGTCTTCCATGGCTTTGTACTTACTGTAACTTACTGTTGTGACATTATCGATCATTTTCAAAATTCACAATTTTTACTTTCATGCGTTATACTTTCCGGGAGCAGTGTCATTGCAATTTGTTACGTGTACGTTTATACTGATATTTTGTTGAACTCGTTGTTGTATTATCTGATAATGTAGCAGCAACGCGATTGGAGTGGTCCTGTAGTTGCGTTTGATAGGTCAGTGCGACACTGATGTATGGTATTTGCCAATTTCTATAACCTTAATGTTGTGCGGTATGCATTCTTTCACAATTGTCTCATTATTTCTACTTACAGGTACGCACTGTAGTGATATCTTCGATTCTTTTCATAACTCCCATTCTTTAATCTAAGAAAATGTATTTCATTGTAAATCTTAAAATTAGTGTTATTTTATACGACTGTGTGAATTTGAACCTACGCTTCTGGATCGACAAGACTGGCGCGACCATGTGGTTGCATTCAGTAAATCGGAGCGACACTGTCGTATGTTCTTTGTCACATTCATTAACCTCGATATTGCAACGTTTGCATTCATTCGCAGCTTTCTATTTATTTCCAGATTCAGTAACTTAAAGTTTTCATATTTCCGATTTGTGTTTTTAAATTTTCAAACTTTATTTTAAATAATTGTACTTCATAACAAAAGAGACTTTGGTGTTAATTGAGTGCACCTATTTGGCGATATTTTGTTTAACTTATTGCTTCTTCATGTGGTTTCCTGTATCCGTACCTACGCCGTTTGAGCGACAGAACTGGCGATGTCTTGTAGTAGCCTACGGCATTACGGAGCGGCACTACTTGGTGGTCTTCGTTAATTCCAATAACATTTATTCTACACCATATGCATTTTTCCCTCATTTCCGATCATTTATGCATGCTGTAATTTGGTGTTACGATATTTTCCATTAGCATTAAAATTTCAAATTTTTGTTATAAAAAATTATATTTTACATTAACAGTCTCTTTGGATTCTGTGGAGTGCACGTTTAAGACATTAATTTGGTAAATGTATTGTTATTTTATATGATTGTCTGTTTACGTACCTACGATTCTGGCGCGACACCACTGAAGTGGACTTGCAGTTCCGTACGGCAGATCGAAGTGGCACTACTGAATGGTCTACGTTACCTTCGTTAACCTTCATCTAGTACCGTCTGCATCTTTTCCCGAATTAGTCCATTTATTTATACATTCTGGAATTTACTGTAATAATATTTTCGATTTCTTTAGCATAATTTTCAATTTTTATTTTAAGCATTGTATTTCATCGTAAAACCTCCGATGAAAACAGTTAAGTGTTCGTTTATGACAATATCATGTCAGGTTTGTAGTTATTTTATACGATAATCTGTATATGCACGTACCTTGCCGGAGTCACACGGCTGGACTGGACTTGAAGTTGCGTACTGCACTTCCTAGCGGTACCACTGGATGGACCTCTTTGATTTCTCTAACCGTAATGTTGTGCCGTATGCATTCTTTCACAATTTTCTGCTTATTTGCACATACTGCAATTTACTGCTATGACATTCCCGATTGTTTCACAATATTCAGTATCTAGTCTAAAGAAATGTATTTGTAATTGTGTCTTTGGAATTAGATGAGTGTACGTTTATGGCAATATTTTGTCAAATTCATTATTATATTACACCTTTGTCTGTGTACGTACCTACATATCTCGTGCGACACGGCTGCACGTGCCTCGCAGTTGTGTATGGCAAATCGAAGCGGCATAATGAATGGTCTTTGTTAATTTCATTAACCATGATATTGTACAGTTTGCATGCTTTCGCAATATTCTTTTTATTTCACTATACTACAGTTTACAGTCACGATATATTCGATTTCTTGTTCAAAGTTTTTAATTTTAATTTCATGAAATTGTATTTGTAAGTAAAAGTGTCTTTGGAATTAGATGAATGTTCGCTTATGACATTATTTTATTAAACTTAGAGTTATTGTATATGATTGTCTGCATACGCACCTACAATTCCGTAACGACACGACTGGCGTTGTCATGTAGTTGCGTAAGG
This sequence comes from Lasioglossum baleicum, assembly GCF_051020765.1. Classification (NCBI taxonomy): domain Eukaryota; kingdom Metazoa; phylum Arthropoda; class Insecta; order Hymenoptera; family Halictidae; genus Lasioglossum; species Lasioglossum baleicum. The sequence goes on from NW_027469126.1 coordinate 566,215, forward strand.
CATATCGGATCGAAGCTACTGTTTGTTCTACATTAATTTCTTTATCTATAATATTGTTCCGTATTCATTCCTTCGCAGTTAACCATTTATTTATACAAACCGTAATTTGGTGTTGTGATATTTACGCTTTTTTCCAAATTAATAATTTTTAATTTGAAAATGATATCTCTTATTAAAAGTATCATTTGAAATAATTGAGTTTACGTTTATAACAATATTTTGCCAACCTTGTTATTTTATATGATTGTGTGCAGACGTACCTACGCTGCTGGATTGTCATGACTGGTCTTTTCTAGTGGTTGCGTTCGATAGATAGAAGCGGCACTACTGAATGGTCTACGTTACTTTCGTTAACCATGATTTGTACTGTCTGCATTTTTGTCCTAATTAATCCATTTATTTATCCATTCTGTAATTTACTGTAATGATATTTGCGATTTCATTTGCATAATTTTCAATTTTTGTTCTAAGGAATTGTATTATGCAGTATAAATGCCTTTGGAAATAGTTGAGTGTACGCTTATGACAATATCTTCTCAGGTTTGTTGTTATTTTATATGATTGCCTGCAAGTGTACCTACGCTTCCAAGCGACAGGACTGTCAAGGTCTTGCATTTGCGAACGGCTGATCGGAACGACATTACTCTATGGTCTTCGTGAATTTCATTAAACTTGATTTTGTAGCGTATGCATTTGTCCCCAGTTTTGCATTTATTTATACATACTGTAATTTACTGTTGTGGCAGTATCCATTTTTTTGATAATTATCAATTTTGAGTTTTAGAAATTCCATTTTATAGTAAAAGTGTCCTTGGAATTAGGCGAGTGTACGTTTAAGACAATAATTTTGTTAATCATTATTGTTGTTATACTTGATTGTCTGCATACGTGCCAACGCTGCCGGTGCGACGCGACTGTTTAGGATTTGTCGTTGCGTACGGTAGGGCGGAGTGGTACAACCGGATGGTTATCGTTAATTTCTTTAACATCGATTTTATCCCGTATGCATTTTCTCCATGTTTTCTACATATAAATATATACTACAATTAACTGTTATATTTTCAATTTTTTTCAAAATATTCAATTTTCAGTTTATAAAATTGAAGTTCTTAGTAAATGTGTCTTTGGAATTAATTGAGGGTACGCTTATGACAATAGTTTGTTAAACTTATTGCTATTTTATATTATTGTCTGTATACGCACTATCCCAGCCAGATAGATGCATTGTCATAGTTTTGCAGTTTCATGCGGCAGATAGGCGTGACACAACTGCTGAATGGTCTTTGTTAATTTCCTTAACCATAATTATGTACCGTATGCATTTTATCCCAGTCTTCCATTAATTTATATATACTGTTATTTAATATAAAGATACTTTCGATTTTTTTCATAATTTCCAGATTCTAATTTCAAAATATGTATTATTTCTCATAAGTACCCTTGGAATTAGTTGTGTGTACGTTTAAGACAATATTCTGTTCATCTTAGTGTTATTTTATAGAATTGCCTCTATACGAACCTACGCTGCCGGAGCGACACGACTGGAGTGGAATAGTAGTTGCCTACGGTATATAGAATAGACAGTATGCAGTACATGACCGAATGCGTAGCGGCGCATATGTGCGACACGACCGGAGTCGACTTGTAGTTGCCTACGGTATATAGAATAGACAGTATGCAGTACATGACCGAATGCGTAGCGGCGCATATGTGCGACACGACCGGAGTCGACTTGTAGTTGCGTATGGTACTTAGAAGAGACACTCCTGCATGGTTTTCGTTAATTTCTTTAATCTGGATATAGGACCGTATTCATTTTTCCCAGATTTAAGTTTATTTATACATAGTGCAATTTACTGGTATCATATTTTCTATTATTATCGATATTTTCAATGTTTAGTCTAAAGAACCGTGTGTACTCATTTTTTCGCTGTTTTATATTTATCTCTGTATACTGCAATTTATTCTTCTGATATTTTCTATTTTCTTCAAAATTTCCAATTTTTAATTTCGAAAACGGTATTTTCTTGTAAAAGTGTCAGCAATTATTTCTGTGTACGTTTATGACAATATTGTGTTATATTCTGTGCTATATTTTACGATTGCCTGTATGCCCACCTTCGCTTGTGGGGTGATACGGCTGGATTGGGCTTGTAGTTGCGAACGACAGATCGGGGAGGTATACTGGACCGCCTTTGTTAATTTCTTTAACCTTGATTTTGTACCGTATGCATTTTTCCTAGTCTTCCAATTTATTTATGCATACTGATATTAACTGTGCGATATTTCCGATTTTTGAAGAAATTTCCATTCCTTTGTTGAAAAATATTGTTAGTCATGCTAAAAGTGTCTTTGGAATTAGTTGAGTGTGCGATAGTGACATTATTTTCTTAAGGATACTGTTATTTTATACGATTGTCTGTACATGTTCCCACCGTTTCTGAGCGATAGGGCTGGAATGGCCTTACAGTGGAGTACGGTATATCGGAGCGACACTATTGTATCATATACGCCCATTTCCATAACCTTGATATTGTATCGTATGCATTATTTCGCAGTTTTCTATTTATTTCTACATACTTTAAGCTACTGTTGTGTTATTTTCAATTTCCTTTAAAATTTTTCGTTCTTTGTTTTAGAAAATTGCATTTTCTAGTAAAAGTGTGTTTGGAATTATTTGAGCGCACGCAAATGTCACTCTTTTGTTAAACTTATTGTTATTTTATACGGTTTCCCCTATGCGCACCTGCGCTTCCGAGGCGAAACTGCTGGAGTGGTCTTGCAGTTGCGTTTGGTACATCGGATCTTCACTACTGTATTATCTTCGTTAATTTCTCCAACCCTGATATTGTACCGTATGGATTTCTTCCCAGTCGTCCATATACTTATGCATACTGTAATTTAACACGTTGACTCCGGCCTCACTCACCGGTGACCCATGCTTGTCTGTTCTCTGCGGCGGCAAGAACCACTGGTGGCCCATGCTAGATCGTTCCGTGGGGCGGTATGCATCTCAGATGGGCCACGCTTGCCAATAAAAAAATACGTAGTACAAAATGTTAGTTTATTGATTTAACATCATATATTAACATTTCTGCTTTATAATCAAGCATTTAGCACAAAATACATAACTTATAATTTAATTAATACATTTAACACAACAGAATATATCGACTTATGCTACAAATGCAATTTTTTGAAACACTTTAAACAAAATGCCGGCTTATCCGGACAACTGCTACAAAAGGTCATTACTTTCTTTGTTTTGTTTGGGGCGTACTGTGTACCTTTCAGGTTTGTTTTACGTTTGTAACACTCTTTACATCATTTCCACATCTTCCTCGCGGGTCCTTTGTGTGATCGTAAAAAATGTTTTTTTTCCATCTACTTCCTATTAGCTCTTCACTAGGGAGATTCTCAACACTCGTCAATAAATAATCAATAATTTTCCCTCTAAATTTTATATATGGTAACGCTCGTTTCCCCACTGTTTGTGGATGTACCATGCATTTACTAAACAGGTCCCGAATATTAACTCCATGACAACTTTTCTGTACCATTTTACCGTTTTCCATAAACATTTACAATAGGAACACATTTGATCTGATGTATCGACTCCCTTCTTCGCACTATTGTAAGAAGAAACGGTGTCTGATTTTAATTTATCATCTTTGCCACGAAAAATGGCGCAATCGTGAGATCTTGAAGTGGTTAACATACAGAGGGGCCTTTTGTCTATCCACTTTAAAAATCTCACGCCACTACGATTTTCAAGAGATATAATGTCGCCCCGTTTCTGTTTCTGTTTCTGCTTTGCCTGTGGCGGTAGATACGTTCTATTCATTTCGTCTGTATCGCAAATATATGTTTTTTTTGTGAGAAGATCTCCGGCTAAAGGAATACATGTATGAAAGCTGTCGGTAAATAAAATCCGGCCCATGAATAATAAATCTCGTATCAATGTCATGACTACATCATAAGAATGTGCTCTTAGAATTCACGTTTCATTTTTTCAGCAATAAATATGCACATTATATGTATATCCGTCCGGACGGCAGAGTTTGTACAGTTTTATTCCGTACTTGTGCCGCTTACCTGGTACATATCGACTATCGCTAGGGCGTCCTTTCCACTGAACCACACTTTCGTCAATTACTATTCTATTTTCCGGGTTTTACTGCATCTTGGAATGCGCGAAGTATTTTATCCACTACATTTCGGATTTTGTGTAACCGATCCTCGGTTCCAGCCGTAGCATTACCAGAAAAGTGCTAGTACTTCAATATAGCTAAGAATCGATCGCGTTTCATTGCTATCATTATACGCGCATACGCATACATAGCCTTTTTGGTCCAATATATTCGAATTTCGGGTATCTCCACTACACCCATAACAAGCAAGATATCAATAAAGGAATTTAATTCACTCTTTGTAATAGGGTTCTGTGCTTGTTGATGTTGTCCCCTGTCATATGCTGCATTCACTATACACTGAACAGCGTATCTATTCGTCCCTTCTACGATGATCCCCAATATCACGTCCGAGAAGAGTGATTTATATAATACAACAGGATCGACGCAGTCCGTCTCGTTGGTCAGCAGCTCTTCTTCTCCTGAATAATCTTCCTCTGAGGCAAATTTTTCTGCAATTTTCCGCCATTCCGCATCATCATCTTGATCCCCAACACCAGACTCCGAAACTTCTTCCTCCGTGGCATTCCTATCTGTTGCCGTGACCGATGATGATGATGAAAGTATTCCTTTTCTTCCTCACTTTCGCATGACTCCTGATACAGATGCATTAGACGAATTACTGAATTCCATATCCACTGTATCTAATATTTAGATGGGCAAAAATGAAAAATGAAAAATGTTATCCGCCTGTTTAGTAGGAAAGAAACTTTTTACTATCTTTATACTTACTGGAAGAAATGTCTACTCGGCAATCTTTCAGAACTCTACTGACGTCGCGCCTCATAAAAACTTCGCGCAAACCAGAACACACACAACGCACACTATCTAAACTCTTCGTCACTTGCCGTCAACTCTAAACTCTCCGTAAACCTCGTGTCGCTGTCTATACTCTCAATAATCATCCCCAGTTACTAGGTCATACATTATATAAGTAGTGTCAGCTGGGTAGTATTCGTTCCCCCAGAAATCTCTGATTTCCCTCATTACATGCGGGTGCTCCTAAACGTCTAATTAGGCCGCCGATGGCCCAAAGGCTGGTCAAAGTTCGCTTACCTCAAGATCATCCGTAGGCCCGCTATCGGCCATGGGAAAGGGGATTTTTCTGGAAAATCGCACAATGGTGCTTGGCCACTTTGTCCGGCAATATAACTTTCTTTGGCGATCCTGGAAACAAAACTCTAGTGCGGAGCACCAAAGACCCATTGCATGTTACAAGGTGCCAGGCCGCCTGGAAATCGTCAGTCGGGACTTCGACGAAATTGCAGCTCGGCCTCCACATAATTTACGCATAAAACTTACACTACGTCTTAGAACGATTTTCGTCGTGTACGACAATCGGTCGCAGTGTTTCTAGAGAATCCATGCGCTTGAAAGTGTCCTATTAATTCTGTTCTAAACTTCTCGTAGTCCTAAACACGAGAAGCTAAAACCCTGCTTGACCGAAATTAGACTCTGGCACCGATAACTTGGCTGACAATGGGTCAGTGGGATTGCCACGTGCTCTACACTCGTGGACGTTCCCTAGCGCCGGGTCCTAAATATCGAGTGTCCTTAAAAATGGATAATTCTCCGGTCAGCGCGCTTGGGTGACATGTAATTTATATGTATTACGTGCCAGATGTATAGGCACTTCACCTTGTAGGAGAGTATTCTCGCCACCACCCTCTCGCGTGAGAGGACTTTTCCTCCGTCAAGGTGTTTCATACGAAGATCAAGGGAACATCCTTGGTCCAAAACTCCAATAAGGGTCGATTTCCCCTGTTTGGCCGTCTCCACAATTTTTCAAAACGCGTCATGGAAAATTGTGGAGAAAGTATAAAACTTCCTTTAAAACGGTAAAAAAAGTCTTCCAAACGTCGAAGGGTGCAAATAAATCTTCGGATCGTCAAAGAGTCAAGGTGGAAGTTAGTTTCCTCCTAACGTGCTAGTGGGAATTAGGGCGCAGGCATTGAACAGTATAATTTGGTGCCGCGCCACCCCATGGAACGGACCGTTAGTTGAAGCGCTCCGCACGAAACAGAAACCGAATATCCGCACCGGCGTCAACGTGTTAATGTTATGACATTTACGATTAGGTTTAAAAATTTCCAAATTCTAATTGCAAAAATTTTATCCTAGGTAAAGTGCCGTCGGAATTCGTTCATTGTACATTTATGACGCTATTTTATTAAATTCATTGTTATTTTATAGGATTGTCTGCATACGTACCTACGCTGTCGGAGAGACAAGACTGGCGAGGTCTTGTAGTTGCGTTCGGCACATCGGAGCGGCACAAAGGATGACCTTCGTTAATTTCTTTAACCTTAATTTTGGACTGTATACATTCTATCTCATTTTTGTATCTATGTCTACGTACTGCAATTTACTGTTATGATATTTTCGATTCCCATCAAAATTTTCAACTTTTAAATTAAAAAATTGCTTTTGTTGGTAGAAGTGCTTATGAATCTGGTGAGATTACGTGTATGACAATATTTCATAAAGCTTGTTGATATTTTATATAATTGTCGGCATAAGTACCTACGCTGTCGGAGCGAGAGGGCTTAAGCGGTCCTGTAGTTGCGTTCGGTATTTCGCAGCGCCACTGCTGTACGGTTTCGGTTAATTCCTTAACCTTGATTGTGTACCATATACAATCTGTCGCAATTTTCTATTTATTTCTACATACTGTAATATACGTTTATGGTACTATCGATTTTTCCGAAGTTTTCTATTTTTAGTATAGAGAGTTTAGTATATAGAGTATCTTACTTAGCGTGCCTTTTGAATTGGTTGAGTGTACGTTTATAACAGTGTGACGCCAGCCAAAATCCAGCCAACTCATCACCGGACGCATCACCCAGACAGCAATCGTAGCAAAACCAGCCAAAGCCAGACAACAGATGACTAGAAACCGCTTACTCAATCAGAAAATTATAGTATAAAAACCGAGCACAAACGAAGAATGCAGTTCTATATTATACCTGAATAGGAACTTTTCTACATTTGTATACCTATCCTGAAAACATACGTTATATGGTTAAAACTACTCAATATCTGTATTACACTTACTTTACGGAATAAGTATTATTATACGAAACGTAGTTTCTTCTAGAAGGGGGCTCTTCCACCAAAGTTGAAGACCCGCCCGTTTATATTTTATTTTAATACTTGGCACGAATTTCCCCGTGACAAAAGTGGTTTATATTTTATTTCAATACTTGTCACATATTTCCTCGTGACAACAGCATTATGGTAAACATATTGATATATTATACGACTGTCTGTATACGTAACTACGGTTGGAGTAGTGTTGCAGTTGCGTTCGGTACATCGGAGCGACCCAACCTACTATATGGTCTTCGGTAATTTCCTTAATCATAATGCTGAACCGTATGGATCTCTTCCCAGTCTTCCATTTATTTATACATACTGTATATTGCGGTTATGCTATTCTTGATTTCTTCATAATTTCCAGTTTTTAATTAATAAATTTGTACTTCATATTAAAAGTGTCATTTCAATTAGATAAGCCTACGTTTATGCCAATATTATGTTTAATTTTCTGTTGTAATATATGATTGTCAGAATACAAACCTACGCTTCTACTTCGACACGACTGGGCGTACTTGCATACGGCAGATCTGAAAGACTCAACAGTATGATTTCCGTTAAATTCTCTAACTATGTTACTTTACCTCACGCATTTTTTCCCTGTCTTCCATTTACTTGTAAATATTGTAACTTACTGTTATGATATTTTCCATTCTTTAGATAATCATCAATTTTTTGTTTAAAAGACTGTATTCCTTAGTAAAAGTGTCATTGGAATTAAATGAGTGTACACTTATGACACTATTTTGTTAAACACATTGTTACATTATACGATTGTCTGTATACGTGCCTACGCCGCCGGAGAGACACAACTGGCGAAGTCTAGTAGTTGCGTGCGGCAGATCGGACGGGCATACTGGATGATATTGGATAATTTCTTGAATCATTATATTGCACCGTATGCATTCTTTCGCTGGTGTCCATTTGTTTATTGTACTGTAATTTACTCGTATGGTATTTTCGATTTCTATCAAAATTCACAAATTTTATTTTAAAACATTGTTTGTTAGTAATGTTTCAGTTGGAATTAGTTGATTTTACGTTTATAACATTATTTTGTTAAAATTCTTGATATTTTATATGTCTGTCTGTACATGTACCAACGCTGCCAGAACAAAAACGACTGTCGATGTCTTATAGTAGCGTATGGCAGATCCGAGCTGCATACTGCATGGTCTTCGTTAATTTCATTATGCATAATATTGTACCGTGTGCATTCCTTCTCAGTTTTCTATTGATTTACGAATACAGTAATATACTACTTTGATATTTTCGATGTTCATCGAAGTTTTCAATTGTTATTTGAAAAAATATTATTTCTTAGTAAATGTGACTTTCGAATTTGATGACTAAACGTTCAGGACAATATTATGTTATGTTCCTTGTTATGTTGTATGATTGTCTGTATACGTATCTGCGCATCCGGCTGTACACTGCTGGCGTTGTCAAGTAGCTGCTTTCGGTTGATGGGGGCGACAATACTCTATGCTCTTTGTCTATTTCCATAAGCTGGTTATTCTACCGCAACAATTCTTTCGCAGTTTTCTGTTTACTTCTACATGCAGTAATTTACTGTTTATAAATTTTCGATTCTGTTCTTAATTTCCAATTTTGATATTCAAAAATTGTATTCTTTAGAAAGGTGTCTTTGGAATAAGTTCAGTAATGGTTTATGACAATATCATGGTAAACTTATAGTTCCTTTATGTGATTGTTTGTATACGTACCTACCCTGACGGAACACCGCGTCTGGTGTGGACTTGCAGATGCGTTCGCTACATCGGAGCGACTCTACTGTATGATCATCGCTAATTTCTATAACCTTGATGCTGTATCGTTTGCATTTTTCCCAGTCGTCCACTTGAATGTTCATACTGTAATTTACTGTAATGATATTTCCGATTTTATTTTCAAAACTATCAATTTTTATCTTATATAACTGTATTCCCTAATAAATGTGTCTTCGGATTTAGTTGAGTGTATGATTATGACATTATTTTGTTGAACTTATTGTTATTTTGTATCATTGTATGTGTACGTACCTACGCTGCCATCAGCCGCACAACTACAGTGGTCTTGTAGTTGCTTTCGGTAGATCGGAACGGCATTACTGGATGGCCTTTGAAAACATCTATAACCTTGATTTTGTACCTTATGTATTTTTTCACAGTCAACCATTTATTTATACAAACTGCAATGGAATGCTATGACAATTTCGATTTGTTTTCAAAATTTCCGATTTTTAATTTGAAAGGTTGTATTACTTAGTAAAAGTTGAGCTTACGTTTATGACAATATTATGTTAAACTTACTGTAATTTTATACTTATTTTCTGTATACGCACATAATCCTCCGCAGCGGCGCATCTGGAGTGGACTTGTCGTTGCGTACGGTATCTCGGTGCGACTCGAATATATCCGTCAACGTAGGCGCATTGACGCCACGGGGCGACACGACGGAAATGGACTTGTAGCTGCGTATGGTACCTCGGAGCGACAATACTGGAATGGTTTCATTAATTTTATTAGCCTTGATATTTTAACGTATGCATTCTTGTTTTATTTTCCACTTGTTTCTATATAATGTAATTTATTCATATGACATTTTCGATTTATTACAAAATGTCCTACTTGTAATTTTAAAAATTGCACTTCGCAGGAAAAACTTCTTTGGAATTAGTTGAATGTACATTTATAGCCACATTTTGTTAAACTTGTTGCCACTTTATATGATTGGTATATTATACTTTGTCTGCGACATTTCCCAGCTTTCCATTTATTTATACATACTGTTATTGACTGTTATGATATTATCGATTTCTTATATAATAATCAATTTTCAGTTTAAGCAATTGTATACCATAAGAGAAGTGCCTACGGTATTAGCAGAGTGTACGTTTATGTCAATATTATGTTAAATTCTTTGTTATGTTGTATGATTGTCTGTATACGTATCTACGCTGTAGAAGGGACACGACTGGTGTCTTGTAGTTGCGTTCGGTAGATCGGTGCGACACTTCTTGATGGACTTCGTTAATTACTTTAACCTTGATATTGAACCCTATGCATTTCTTGCCTGTCGTGCATTTGTTGATGCATACTGTAATTTATTGTTATGATATTTCCTATTATACCAAAATCTACAATTCTGTATTTAAAGAACTGTATTACGTAGTAAAAGTGTCTTTGGGATTGGTTGAGCTTATGTTAATGACAATATTTTGCATAACATATTGTTTTTTAAATGATTGTCTGTATTCGTACCTACGCAGCCTGGAGCGACACTGCTGGTGTGGTCCTGCAGTTGCTGTTGGTATATCGGATCGACAATATTGTATTATCTTCGTTAATTTCTCTAACCTTTATATTGTACCGTTTGCATTTTATCCCAGCCTTCCATTTATTATCACGTTCTGTAGTGTGTATTTTTTCCTCAATTTCAGTTTTAATTTAAAGAAATTGTATTTCGTAGTAATAGTGTTCTTGTAATAAGTAGAGTATACGTTTATGACGTTATTATGTCAATGTTATGGTTACTTTATCTGCTGGTCCGTATACGCACCTACGCTGTCGGAGCGACACGGCTGGATATGTCTGGTAGTTGCGTACGGCAGAAGGGAGTGGCAGTAGTGGATAGCCTTTAATCTCTTTCTTTAATCATAATAGTGTACCGCATGTTTTCTTTCGCAGTTTTCTAACTGTTTACAAGTACTACAATTTTCTGTCCTAATATTTTCGAGTTTTTTCCAAATAATCAATTTTTAATTTAAAAAATTGTATTTCGATATAAAATTGTCTCTGGATTTAATTGTGTCTATGGCTATGACAATATTATGTTAGACATATTGCTATTATATATGATTGTCTGTATATGTACCTACGCTGACGGAATAACACGACTGAAGTGGTCCTGGTGTTTCGTTCTGTAGATCGGAGCGACAGTACAGTATTGTCTTCGATAACTTCTTTAGCCTCGATTTTGTACCGATTGAATTTTTTCCCTGTCATCCATATATTTATATATACTGTACTTAAAAATTGAAAATATTGACAAAAATCGAAAGTATAATGACAGTAATGTACAGTATATATAAATATATGGATGACAGGGAAAAAATTCAATCGGTACAAAATCGAGGCTAAAGAAGATCTTAATGAACTGTATTTCTTAGCAAAAAGTCTTTGGGCACAGTTGAGTGTACGTTCATAACATGATGTGGTTAATGTTATTGTTATTTTATATGACTGTCTGTATACGTACCAACGCTATAAGAGCGACACGGCTTGATATGTCTTCCAGTTGCGTTCCGTATATCGGAGTGGCTCTACTGTATGATTTTCGTTAATCACTCTAACCTTGATATTGGCTTTAATTGGCTGCATGGTATTTCCGATTTTTCAAAAATTTTCAATCCTTATTTTTAAAAATTGCTCTTCGGAATAAAAGTGTTTTTGGGAATAGTTGAATGTACATTTATTAGTATATTTTGTTAAATTCATTGTTATTTTATAGGATTGTCTCTATACGTACCTACGCTTTCGGTGCGACACAGCTGGATTGGTCTTGTAGTAGCGTACGACAGACCGTAGCGCCGTACTGGATGGTCTTCACTACTTTCTTTGACCATCATTCTGAATCATATACATTACTAATTGGTCCAATTATTAATACGTTCTGTAATTTAATGTTACGTTATTTTCGATTTTTTGGTCAATGTTATCAATTTTTATTACAAAAGCTTTATTTTTTAGTAAAAGTGCTTTGGGAATTTGTTGAGTTAACGATTATGACAATATTTTCTTAATGTTATTTTTATTTTATTTGATGGCCTGTATGCGCACCTTCACTTTCGGTTCTACACCGCAGAGTGGTCCTGTAGTTGCATACGACAGATGGGGGAGGCATATTGCAAGGTCTTCGTTAATTTCCATAACCATAATGTTGTGCCGTACGCATTCTTTCGCTGTATTCTATTTATATCTACATACTGCAATTTAGGGTCATGATATTTTGAATTCTCTTCAAAATTTCGAATTTTTTATCTCAAGAATTGCATTTCCTAGAAAATGATTCTTTGCAATTATTTGTGTGTACGTTTATGTCAATATGATAACAAATTCTTTGTTATTTTATATAATTGTCTGTTAACTACCTACGCTGTTTGAGCGACACGTCTGGCGAAGTCTTGTTGCGTACGGCCTGATCGGATGTGCATACTGGATGGGCTTTGCTAATTGCATTAACAATAATGCTTAACCGTATTCATTCCTTCGCAGTTTACCATTTATTTATACAAACCGTAATTTAGTGATATGATATTTACGCTTTTTTTTCAAAACTTTGAATTTTTAATTTTAGAAATTGTATATCTTCATAAAAGTGCTTTTTGAATTAGATGAGTGTACGGTTATGACTATACTTTGTAAAACTAATTCTTAATTTGTATGATTGTCTGTATACGTACCTACGCTGTTTGAGCGACAAGGCTGGAGTTTTCTGGTTGTTGCGTGCGGAAGATCGGATCCACCCTACTGTATGGTCTTTGTTAATTCATTTGCCCTTCGTATTGAACCGGAAGCATGCTTTAGCCGTTTTCTATTTATTTACTCATACGGTAATTTACAGTTATGATATGTTGGAATTGATTCAAAATTTTTAATTTTTAGTTAAAGAAATTGTATTTCTCAGTAAAAGTGTCTTTGGCGTTAAATGAATGTACTTTTATGGCATTATTTTGTTAAACTTATTGTTATTCTATATGATTCATAGTAAACGTACCTACGCTGTGAGAGCGACACGACTGGCGGAGTCTTGTTTTTGCGTAATGCATATAGGAGGAGCATACTGGATGGTCGTCATAAATTTCTTTATCCCTGATTTTGTACTGTATGCATTTTATCCACGTTTTCTACTTATTTGTACATACTGTAACTTACTGTCATTATGTATTACATTTTTTTACCTAATTATTAATTTTTAGTTTAAAAGATTGTATTTCATAGTATTAGCGTCTTTGAAATGAGTTGAGTTGACGTTTATTACATTTTATTGCTAATCTTATTGTTATTTTATACGATTGTTTGTACATGTATCTATGCTTCCGGAGCGACACGGCAGGAGTGGCCATGTTGTTTTCGGTAAATCGGAGCAACACTAGTGTATGATCCTCGTTAATTTCTTTATCACTGATGTAGTACTGTCGGCAAACTTCCGCAGTCTTCAATTTATTTATACGTAGTGTAATTTACTATTATGACACTGTGCTTATTTTTTCAAAATTTCAAATTTTTTAGTTCAAAGGAGTTTCTCACATGAAAAGTGCCATTGGAATTATTTGAGTGTGTGTTTATGATGTTATTTTGTTAAACATAATGTTATTTTATATGTCTGCCCGCATATGTTCCCGCGCTGCAGGAGCAACACGACTGTCCGGATCTTCCAGTTGCTTACGGCAGATCGGATCGACACTGCTCTATGGTCTTTATTAATTTCTTTAACCTCAATATAGTACCGTATGCATTTTTCCCCACTGTTCTATTTATTTACAAGTACTGCAATTTACGGTTATGGCATTTTGGTTATTTTCCAGAATATCAAATTTATAATTTCAAAAGTGTATGTTATATGAAAAGTGCAAGTGGAATCATTTGAGTATACGTTTATGACACTATATTGCGAAATTCATTGTTGTTTCGTATGATTGTCTGCATGTGTATCTACGCTCATGGTGCGACGCGACTGAAGCCGTGTTGCATTTACGGTCGACAGATTGGAGCGACACTACTGTATGATCCTCGTAAATTTTTTTTACCACGATATTGTACCTTATGCACTATGTAGCAGGTTTCCATTTATTTCTCAATTCTGTCATTTACTGGTATGATATTTTCGATTATTTTTTCAAAATTATCAATATTCAAATTAAAAAATTGTACGTTCTAATGGAATTGTCTCTCAAATTAGTTGAGCTTATGTTATGTTATTTTGTTCAACATTTTGTTATTTTACATGATTCTCTGTATTCGTACCTACGCTTCCGGAGCGATACGTCTGGAGTTGTATTGCAGTTGCGTAAGGCAGATCGGAGCCGTATAATGGATGGTATTTATTAATTTCTATAACCATAACATTGTATCGTACACATTCTCCCGCAGTTTTCTCTTTATTTCTACATACTGCAATTTACTGTTATGTCATTTTCGGTTTTCATCTAAGGTTCCAATTTCTAACTCCAGAAACTGTATTTCATACCAAAAGTGTCTTAACACTTATTCGATTGTACGTTTTTGACAATATTTTCTTTTATTTTTTGTTGTATTATATGATTGCCTGTACGCGCACCTTCGCTGCTGATTCGAGACGCATGGCATGGTCATGTAGTTGTGTACGGCAGATCGGTGCGGCAATACTTGATGGACGCCGTTAGTTTCTTTAACCCTTATGTTGTACCGTATGAATTTTTTCGAAGTTTTTCATTCACTTCTACATACTGTTATTTACATTTGTGGTATTTTCGATTATATTATAAATTTTCAATTTTCATTTTAAAAAATTGTACTTCTTAGGAAAAGAGACTTTGGAATAAGTTCAGTGTACGCGTATGACATTATTTTGTATGATTGTCTGTATACGTTCCTACACTATTTGATCGACACGACTGGTGAGGTCTTGTAGTTGTGTACGGTAGATCGAAGCGGCACTACCGTATGGTCTATGGTAATTCCTTTACCCTTAACATTGATACGTAAGCATTCTTTGGCAGTTTTATATTTGTTTCCACATACTCCAATTTAGTGTCATTATATCTGCAATTTCTTTTCGAAGTTATCAATTTTTGGTTTATAAAACTGTATTTCTTAGTAAACGTGCCATTGCAGTTAGTTAAGTGTACGATTGTGATAATATTTTGATAAGCATATTGTTATTTTATATGATTGCCTGTATACGAACTTACGCTGCCGGAGCTACAGGACTGGAGTAGACTTGTAGTTGCGAATAGTACATTGGAGCAACGCTAATGGGTGGTTTACGTTAATATCATTAATCTTGAATTTGTACCATATGCATGTCCTCCCAGATTTTTTTCTGAATTTTTATTTACTAATTTTATTAATTCTATTTTTTATTAAGAGCGCCTATGGAACTAGTTCAATCTACGTTTAAGACCATCGCCTGAAAAGCTTGCTGATACAATATATGATTGTGCCTATTCGTACCTACGCTCCCGGTACGACACGACGGGAGCAGAATTTTAGTTGCTTGCGGTATATCGGATTGTCGCGATTCGGTGCTTCACCGTTTACGTATAAGCGCACTGGTACGACACGACCGGAGTGGACCTGTAGTTGCATATGATACATCGAAACGTCACTACTGGACGATTTTCCTTGATTTCCTTAATCTGGAAGTCGTACCGTATGCTATTTTTCCCAGATTTCTGTACGTTTCGGCATACTGTAAATTACTGTTATTATATTTGCGATTTTTCTCAAAATTTCCAATTTGTGTTGTAAAAAATTGTATTTCTTTGCAAAATTGACATTGGTGTTAGTTGAGTGTATGTTTATCACAATACTATGTGAACCATATTGTCGATTTATATGATTCTCTCTATACGTACCTACGCAGCGTTGCGAATCCACAGATGAGGTCTTGTAGTTGCGTATGGAAAATCTGAGCTGCAGTAATGAATGGTCTTCGTTAGTTTGTTTATCCTTGATTATGTACCGTATGTATTTTCTCCCGGACTATATTAAGGTTATTCAAATTAACTAAGACCATCCAGTAGTGACGCTACGATCTGCAGTAGGCAACTGTAAGACATCGCGAGTCGTGTCGCTCCTGCAGCATTGATACGAATGCAGGCGATCATATAAAATAACAAAAAATTTAACGTTACATTGTCAGAAGCGTATGAACAAATAATTCCATTGCCAGTTTTACCAGAAAATTCAATTTTTGCAATTAAAAACTGGAAATTTTGAAGAAAATCGAAATTATCGTAAAAGCAAATTGCAGTATGTATGTACAATGTTATGATTGAGGAAGTTAACGATGTACACGCAATATGCCTCGGTACGCAACTACGAGTTCTCGCCAGTCGTGTTGCTTTGGTAGCGTGGGCACGTATACAGGCAAGAACATAAAATAAAATAAGTTTAACAAGTTAATGCCATAAATGTACGCTCAACTAATTTAAAAGACACTTTTATAAGGAATTCTATTTCTTAAATTAAAAATTGGAAATATTGAAAAAGATCGGAACTCTCATGACAGTAAATTACAGATTGTATAAATAAATATAAAACTGCGGATGAATGCATACGGTACAATATTATGGTTAAAGAAATTACGGAAGACCATCCATTAGGGTCGTTCCGATACACCGAATGCAACTACAAGACCGCTCCAGCCGTGTTGCTGCCGGAAGCGCAGGTACATTTAGAAACAATCGCATAATATATCTTCAAGCTTCGCAAAATATTGTCATAATCATAAAATCACCAAATTCAACAGACACTTTTACTACGGAATAGAATTTTTCAAATTAAATATTCTTAGTTTTGAAAAAAGTCCGAAATATGCTTAGAGTAAAATACTGTTTGTATAAATCAATAGAAAACGGAGCGAAAAATCCATGCACATCAAAACGAAGGTTAAATATATTAACGAAGACCAACCTATAGTGCCGATCCGGTATACCAATCGCAACTACCAGACCACTCCGAATGCGTCGGTCCATATACAGACAATTATATAAAATAAAATCGAAGTTAATATAATATTGTCATAAAAGCAAACTCAACTAATTCTATAGACACTTTTACTATAAAGGTCAATTTTTACAATAGCATATACGAAGTTTGGTAAGAAATCGGAAATATCATATCAGTATGTAACAATATGTAGGTATAAATACAAAACTGAAAGAAGTGCATACGTTACAATATCTGGGTTAAAGGAGTAAACGAAGATCAACCAGTAGTGTCGCAACGAATACATAGAGTCATAAAATAAAACAAAAAATGTAACAGAATATTGTCTTAAAGGAGCACGCATAAAATTACAATGTCAATTTTACTATAAAATACATTTTTTGTAATACAAAATTGGAAATTTCGAAAATAAATTGATTGTATCATACCAGAAAACTACTGTGTGCATAAACAAATAGAAAACTGAGAAGGAATGCATTCGGACCAATATGAAGGTTAGTGATACTATCGAATATCATGCAGTAGTGTGCATGAGATATACCAAATGCAACTGCAAGACCTCTCCAGCCGTGTCGCGCCAGAAGCGGAGGTGCATACATAGACAATTACATAAAATAACGGTAAGTTTAACAAAATATTGCCATGGACGCACACCTAACTAATGCCAAAGGCACTTTTGATGAGAAATACAGTTTTCTAAATGTAAAAATTGAAAATTTTGAAAAAAAAAATGGAAAACATCAGAACAGTAAAATACAGTATTTATAAGTAAATGGGAGGCTGGGAAAACATGCATACTATTCAAAATCATTGTGAAAGCAGAAATTAAGGAAGATCATCTAGTAGTGCCACTGGGCCTGGCCGTACGCAACTACAAGACCTCACCTGTCATGTCGCTCCGGCAGAGTGGATACGTATACAGACAATCAGACAATGTAACAGTATTTTAACAAAATATTGCCATAAGCATACACACAACTAATGTCAAAGACACTTATTCTATGAAATACAGTTTTTTAAATGAAAAATACAAAATTTTGAAAAGTAATCGAAAATATCAGAACATCAAGTTACAGTATGTAGAAGTAAAACAGAGACAGGGAAAACATCATACGGATCAAAATCATGGTTAAAGAAATTAGTAAAAACCACCCAGTAGTGCCACTCTGTCCTGCGGTACGCAACTACATGATCTCGCCAGTCGCGTCGCTCCGACAGCGAGGGTACGTATGCAGTCAATCATATAAAATGATTACTAGCGTGACATAATGTTGCCATAAACGTTCCCCACTTCTGCATGAGGCACCTTTCCGAAGAAATACAGTTCTTCAAAGTAAAAGTTGAACGTTTTGAAAAAAGATCGAAAATATCAAAGTAGTAGATTACGGTTTGTATAAACAATTGTGAGGGTGGGAAAACACGAATACCGTACAAAAACATCGTGAGAGAAATTAACGAAGACCAACTAGTAGTGCCAATCCGTCCTGTCATACGTAACTAAAAGACGTCGACTGTCGTGACGCTCCGGCAGCGTGGGAACGTATTCATATTATCATATGAAATAACAATATCATTGACACAATATTGCCATAAACGTACAGTCAAATAAATTGCAAACAAACATTTGCGTAGAAATACTGTTTTCATAATGAAAGGCTGAAAATTTAGAAAAAAAATCGAATATAACAAAAGAGAAAATTACAATATGTATAAACAAATGGGAGACGGGGAAAACAGGCATACGGTTCATAATCCTGGCTAAAGCAGAAAATAACGATGACTATCTAGTAGTGCCACTGCGCCCTGCCGTACGCAACTACAAGACCTCGCCAGCCGTGTCGCTCCGGCAATGTTGGTACGTATAGAGATAATAGTATAAAATACCAATGTTTTTAACAAAATATTGTCGTATACTAATAACAAATACAATTTTGTATACTGAAAATTGAAAATTTCAGGAAAAATCGAAAATATCGTAACAGTAAATTGTAGTGTGTAGAAATAAATGGGATTAAACAGCGACACGGCTGGTAATTTCTTTTACCTTGATATTGAACCGTATGCATTCTTTCGCAGTCGTTTATTTATATCTACAAACAGTGATTTCGTACTATGGAATTTTCTATTTTTCTCCTAATTTACGAATTTTCATTTCCAAAATTTTATTTTTTAGAAAAAGTGACGTTGGTGTTCCTTGAGTGCACGTTAATGGCATTATTTTGCGAAAAATATTATTATGTTATTCGCCTATGTTTATACGTGCCCACGCTGCCGGAGCGACACGACTGGTGAGGTCTTGTATTTCCGTACGGCATAGCGGAGTGACACTACTGGATGGTTTTCATTAATTTCATTAACCTTGATTTTCTACGGTATGCATGTTTTCCCAATCTCCCATTCATTTATGCATACTGTAATTTTCTGCTACGATATTTTCGATTTCTCCCGAAATTTTGTATGTTCAGTGTATAAAACTGTATCTCATAGCAGAACAGTCTTTGGAATTAGTTGAGTATTCAATTATGGCAACATTAGGTTAAAAATATTCTTATTTTATATGATTGTGTGTATACGTACTCATACGGCAGGAGTGGCGCGATTGGAGAGGTCTTGTAGTTGCATACGACCGGGCGGAGGCGCACTACTAGGTGGAGTTCGTTAATTCCTGCTATAACCAGGAGTTTGAACCGTATACATATTTTCCCAGTCTCCTATTTATTTATACATGCTGTATTTTACTGTTCTGATATTTTCGATTTTTTTTCAAAATTATCAATTTCTAGTTTAAAAAACTGTATTCCTTTGAAAAAGTTCCATTGGAATTACTTGATTTTGAATTTATGGCAATATTCTGTTAAAAATATTGTTAGCTTATATGATTGACCGTACACGTACCCACGCTGCCGGAACGACACGACTGGCGAGTTCCTTTAATAGCGAACAGCAGGGCGGAGTGGCACTTCTGGATGGCCTTCGTTAGCTTCTTTGGGCCTGATATTGTACAGTGTACGTGTTCCCTACCCTCCCAATTTTTTTATACAAATTGTAATTTACTGATCTGATATTTTCGATTTCTTTTTGCAAAATTTTCAATTCTTAATTTGAAAACTGTATTTCTCAGCAAAAGTGTGTTTGGAACCGGTTGAATGTACCTTTATAGCAATGTTCTGTTAAAAATATTGTTGTTATACATGACTGTACGTGTACATACCCACGCTGCCGGAGCGACACGACTGACGTGACCATGAAGATGCATACGGCAGGTCGAAGCGGCTTTACTAGCTTGTATTCGTTAACTTCGTTAACCTTAATATGGTTCCGTTTGCATTCCATCACTATTGTCTATTTTTGTAAAAATACGGTAATCTACGGATATGATATTTTCGATTTTCATCGAAAATTTCAATTTTTAGTATAAAAAATTGTATTCTTGATAAAAGGTGTCTTTGGACGTAGATTAGAGTACATCCATGTCATTATTTTGTTAAGCTAATTGTTATTTTATATGATTGACTGTTCACGCACCTATGTTGTCGGTATGACATGATCGGCGAGATTTTGTATTTGTGATCGACACAACGGAGCGACACTGCTGGATGGTATTCGATAATGTTTTTAACCTTGATTCTGCACCTTAAGAATTATTTCCCAGTTTTTCATTTATTTGTACATACTGCAATTTATTCTTAATATATTTTCTACTTTTTTCTAAATTTTCAATTTTTGTTCCAATAAATAGTATTTCTAAGGAAAAATGTAGTTGGAATTAGGCGAGAGTTCGTTTATGTCATTATTTTGTTAAACGTATTGTTATTTTATACCACTGCTTGTATAGGTACCTACGCTGCCTGAGTTGCACGACTGGCGAGGTCTTGCATTTGCTTGCGGCAGGGCGGAGTGGTACTCCTAGATGTGTTGTGTTAGTTTCTGCTTTATCCACGATTTTTAACCGTATGCATCTTTTCCCAATCTCCCATTTACATATGTATACTGTACTTCACTGCTGTGATATTCTCTATTTTTTTTTCAAAATTTTCAATTTTTTATTTAAAAATTGTATTTCATCGTAAATATGTCTTTGCAATTAGATGAGTGTACGTTTAAGCCTGTATTTTTTTAACATATTATCATTTTATATGATTGTCTGTATACGTACGTACGCGCCCGGAACGGCACGGCTAGAGTTATCTTGTAGTTCCTTTCGGTAGATCAGAGCAACACTTCTGTATGGTCTCTGATAATTCCTTTAACCTTAATATTATTGCGTATCCATTCTTTCCCAGTTTTCCATCTATTTCGACATACTGGAACTCACTATTGTGATATTTTCGATATTTTCGTAACTAGCAATTTTTATTTCGATAAAATTTTATTTCTTTGGAAATTTGACTTTGGAATTAATTGAGTGTACGTTTATGACAATATTTTGTAAAATTTGTTGCTGTATTATATGATTATCTGTATACGTACTTACGCGTCGGCAACGGCGCGACGGGCGTCGTCGTGTAGTTACGTACGGCAGATCGGAACGGCGCAATAGAATGGTCTTCGTAAATTTCTTTAACTTTATTAATGCACCTCATTCATGTTTGTATAGATTTCCCTTTCTTTATACATATTGTAATTTGCTGTTATGATTATTTCTATTGTCATAAAAATTTTCGATATTCAGTACAAAAAATTGTATTTCTTAGTAAAAGAGTTTGCGGAATTGTTTGAGCATTTTATTATATATGACTGTGTGTGTGCGCACATCCGCTGTCGGGTCGACACTGCTGGATTGGTCTTGTAGTTACGTGCGACGAAAGAGTGCGGCACTACTGGATGGTCTTCTCTAATACCTTTAACCATGATTGTGTACCATTTGCATTTATCTCAGTTAAACAATTATTTATGCATAGAGTAATTACCTGTCATAATATTTTTGAGCCTTATCAGTATTTCCAATTTTTAATTAATAATAATTGTATTTCTTAATAAATGTGTCTTTTGCATTAGTTGGGTGTAAGTATATGACAATATCTTGTTAAGCATGTTGTTACTTTATGTGATTTTCTGTATTCGTACCTACGCTCCCGGTGCAACACGACTGTCCGGGTCTTGTAGTTCTGTACGGCAGATCCTGATCGGAGCTGCTGGATGATCTCCGTCAAATTCTCTAACCTTTATAATGTGCCGTATGCATTTCTCACCGCTTTCTATTCCTATATGCAAACCGTAATATACTGTTTTGATATTATCGATCTTTTTTTTCAAAATTTTCAATTCTAAGTACAAAAATTGTATTCCGTATTAAATGTGGCTTTGGGTTTAGTTGAATGTACGTTTATGACAATATATTCTTAAACATTTGTTATTTCATATGATTCTCTATACACTTACCTACGCTGCGGGTGCAACGCGACTGGCGATGTCATGCCGCTGCGTACGGAAAGTCGGTGCGGGACAACTTGATGATCTTCCTTTATTCCTTTAATCTTGATTTTGACCCGTATGCATTTCTCCCTATGTTTCATATTTACTTATACATATCCTAATGTAGTGTTATATTTTCAACTTCCTTTCAAAATTTTCAATTTTTAATTTATAAACCTGAATTTCTTAGTATCGGTTTCCTTTGAACTGGTTGAGTTTCCATTGAAGGCAATACTTTGTTGAACTCGTTATTACCTTCTACCATTGTCGGTGTACGTACTTACCCTTCGCGAGCGACACGACTGACGTGGGCTTCAGCTGCGTACTGCAGATCGAGGTGGCACTTCTGGATGGTCTTCGTTAATTTCTTTAACCATATAATTGTACTGTATCCATTCGTAGTTTTTTATTTATTTATAAATACTGAAAATTACTGTTCTGATATTTTCGATTTTCATCGAAATTTTCAATTTGTACTATAAAAAACTGTGTTCCTCAGTAAAAGTGTACTTGGAGTTAGATGAGTGTACGCTGATGACATTAGTTTGATAAACCAATTGTTATATTATACGGTTTTCCGTTTACGTACCATCGCTGTTTATGCTACACGACTGGCTAGATCTTGTTGTTGCTTTCGGAAAATCGGAGCGACACTGGTGGATGGTCTTCGTCAATTTCTTTAACATTAATAATATACCGCATGCACTTTTGTATAGTTTCCCATTTATTTATTCACACCGTAATTTGCTGTTATGATATTTTCTATTTTCATCAAAATTTTCGATATTGTATAAGAAATTGTATTTCTTAATAAAAGTGTTTCAGGAATTATTTGAGAATACGTTTAGACATTACTTTGTTAAACATATTTTTATATTATGTGATTGTATTTCTGCACACATCCGCTTTCGGATCGACATGGCTGGATTGGTCTTGTAGTTGCGATCGGTAGTCCGGAGTGATACTACTGCAGTATATTCCTATATTTCTCTGCCCTGGCCAATGTACCGCATGTATTCTTTCGCAGTGTTTTATTTATTTCCACATACTGCATCGTACTGACATGATATCTTCCATTTTTTTTCATAATTTCCAGTATGTAACATCAAAAGATATATTTGAATTAGTTGAGAGTACGTTCATGACGATATTTTGTTGAACTTATTGTCGATTTATATGATTCTCTCTATACGTACCAACGCAGCGTTGCGAATCCACAGGTGACATCTTGTAATTGCGTACGGAAAATCTGAGCTGCAGTACTGAATGGTCTTCGCTAGTTTGTTTATCCATGATTTTGTATCGCATGCTTTCCGTTTCTATATTCTCCCTTGCTATATTAAGGTTAATAAAATTAACAAAGACCATCCAGTAGTGACGCTACGATCTGCAGTAGGCAACTGTAAGACATCGCCAGTAATGAAGCTCCGGAAGCGTAAGTTCGCATACAGACAGTCATATAAAATAACAATAAGATTAACAAAATAATCGTCCACTCAACTAATTTCAAAGACACTTTCACTACGGGATACAACATTTTAAATTAAAAATTGAAAATATTGCTAAATTTCGAATATATCACAACAGTATATTACAGTATATCCAAATTAATTGAAAATTGTCAAAGATTGCATACGATTCAATATCACGGTTATAGAAATGATTCACGATCATAGAGTAGTGGCGCTCCGATCTTCCGTACGCAACTACAAGACCAGTCCAGTCGTGTCGCTCTGGCAGCGTACATACTCGTACAGTCAATCATATAATACAACAACAAATTCATCAGGATATTGTCATAAACGTAAACTCTACCAATTCAGCAGACACACTTTTACTAAAAAATTCAGTTTTCGAAATTAAAGACTGGAAATCAGAAATATGATGACAGTAAACTATAGTTTGAATAAATAAACAGGAAACTGGGAAAGAATCCATACGATACAGAATCAAGGTTAGATATATTATCGAAAATCATGCAGTAGTGTCGCACCGATATACCGAATGCAACTGCAAGACGACTCAATCCGTGACGCTCCGGAAGCATAAATACGTATGCAGGCAATCACATAAGATAATATCAAGCTTAGCAATGTATTGTCATAAGCGGCAACTCAACCAATTCAGAAGAAACCGATACTGAGAACTACAGCTTCTTAAATTTGAAATTGAACATTTTGAAAGAAAATAGAAACTATAACAGTAAATTAGAGTATCTATAAATGTATTGAAAACATGGGGAGAAGAGGATGCGGGTCAAAATCAAGGTTACCGACGATATGGTATACTATTCAGTTGTGCCTCTCCGATCTTCCGTACGCAACTACAACGTCAATCCGTTCGTATAGATCCGCAGCGCCGAAAGGCATACGGTAACGAGCAGAGTTGCGTCGCAGCGACCAACCATTCTTAACCGCAAGTTCCACCCAGAGGTGTGGATCCGATAACGTAAGATTGTGTGCAGAAAATCATACTAAACAACAACAATGTCAACAAAATATTGTCATAAACGCAGTCTCATCAAATTGCAAGGACACTTTCACTAAGAAATACAATTTTAAAAACTGAAAATTGAATATTTTGAATAAAATTGAAAATATGACAGTTAATTATGCGATATACATGTATATAGAAAACACGGGGGAAATGCATACGGGACAAAATCAAGGATAAAGAAATTAACGAAGACCATCCAGTAGTGCCGCGCCTTTATGTCGTAAGCAAATGCAAGTCCCCACTAATAGTGTCGCTCCGACAGCGTATGTACGTGTACAGGGAATCACATAGAATAACATTATGTTTAACAAAATAATGTCAAAAAAGTAGACTCAACTAATTCCAGTGACAATTTTACTACGAAATTCTATTTTTTGTCTTAAAAATGGAAAATGTTGAAAGAAATCGCAAACATCAAAACAGTAAGTTACAGTATGTAGGCGTAAACAGAAAAATGCGATAGAATACATGCGGTACATTATAAAGGTTAAGGAAATAAACGAAGATCATACAGCAGTGTCGTTCCTATCTAACGGACGCTACTACATAACCATTCCAGCCCTATCGATCCGGAAGCTCAGGTACGTATAGAGACAATCCTATAAAATAACAATGAATTTAACAATGTATTGTCATAAACGTACACTCAACTAATTCCAAGGGCACATTTCGAAAAAAATACAATTTTTGAATTTAAAAATTGGAAATATAGAGAAAAATAGGATATATCATAACAGTAAATTACAGTACCCATAAATAAGTGGAAGACTGCGAAAAATGCATACGGTACATTGTCAGGGTTAAGGAAACTAACGAAGACAATACAGTTATGCCGCCTCGATCTGTAGAACGCAACAGCAAGAACACTCCTGTCGTGTCTCTCCGGAAGCGTAGGTTCCTATACAGACAGTCGTATTAAATAACATTGTGTCTGAGAAGATATTGACATAAACATACTCTGAAATAATTCGAAAGGCACTTTTACTAAGTAATACAATTATTTAACTTAAAAATTGAAAATTACGTAAGAAATGGGAAATATCATAGTTTGTTACAGTTTGTATAAATAAATAGAAAACAGGGGATAAATGCATACGGTACGAAATTAAGGTTATACAAGTTTACATAGACCATCCAGTAGCGGCGCACCGATCTGCCGTACAAAACTGCCAGACCCCGCCAGTCGTGTCGCTCCAGCACAGTAGGTACTTATTCAGACAATCATATAATACAACAACGTATTAAACACAATATTGTCATGAACGCACACACAACTAATTGCGGAGACACTTATACTAAGAAATACAACCATTTGAATTAAAAATTGAAAATTATGAAAGATGTGCAAAATACCATAACACTATATTACAGTATGTATAAATACAAAGAGGATTTGGAAAAAGCCCACACGGTACAATATCAAGGTTAGAGAAATTATCGATGATCATAAAGTACTGTGGATCCCATCTGCTGTACGTAAATACAAGACATCGACAGTCGTGTCGCTCAAACAGCGTCGGTACATATACAGACAATCATATACAATAACAATTAGTTTAACACAATAATGTCATAAGCCACCACTCATCAAATTCCGAAGACACTTTTCGTATGGAATACAATTTTTCAAAATAAAAATTCGAAAATTTCAAAGAAATTAGAAAATATCATAGCAGTAAATTGCTGTATGTAGAAATAAATGGCAAAATGGGCAAAAATGCATACGGATGAAAATCAAGGTTAAGGAAATTATCGAAGACGTTCCAGTATTGCCCCGCCGATCTGCCGTACGCCACTACAAGACATCATCAGTGGTGTCGATCCGGCAGAGTTGATGCGTATACTGAGAATCGTATAAAATATAAATAAGCTTCAAAACATAATGTCATAACGTGCACTGATCAAATTCTGAAGACACTTTTACTGAATGAAATACAGTTTTTAGAAATATAAATTGAAAATGTAGAAGGCAATTGAAAATATCATACCAGTAAATTGCAGTATGTAGAAGTACATGGAAATTCGCGAAAGGATGCATACAGCACAATATTATGGATAAAGAAATAAACAAAGACCATCCGATAGAGCCGCATCGTTCTGGCTTTCTCAACTACAGGTCCTCGCCATTGGTGTTGATGCGGGATCGTAGGAACGCATACAAACGGTCATAAAAAATAACAATATGTAACAAATAAATGACACAAACTCAAGTAATTACAAAGACACTTTTCCTAAAATGTACAATGATTAATATTAAAAATATAGAATTATGAATCAAATCTAAAATGCAAAAACAGTAAATTACAGTACGTATTACAAAGTAGAAAACTGCGATAGAATGCAAACGGTAAAGTATCAAATTTGCAGAAATTAACAAAGACCATACAGCAGTGTCGCTATGTTCTAGTGAATGCAACTACAAGATAATTCTAGCCATGCCGTTCCGGACGCGTAGGAACGTATACAGACAATCATATAGAATAACAATATGTTTAACAAAATATTGTCTTAAACGTACACTCACCTAATTGCAATGACACGTTTACTAAGAAATACAGTTTTGTAAGCCAGAAATAGAAAATTTCGAAGAAAATCACAAATATCATAACAGCAAATTACAGAATTTGAAAATAAATAGAAAACTGAGAAAGAATGCATACGGTACTATATTAAGGTTAATGAAATTAACGAAGATGATACAGTAGCGTCGCCCAGATCTGCCGTACGCAACTACAAGACCTCGAAAATCGAGTTGCTCAAGCAGCGTAGGTACGTATGCAGGCAATCATATAAAGTAACAATTAGCTTAGGAAAATAGTGCCATATGCGTACAATCACCCAATTCAAAGAATACATTTACTAAGAAATACAATTTCTTAAAATAAGAACTGAAAATTTCCAAATAAATTAAAACATATCAGAAAATTATCCCTTGTATAAATAAATAGGAAACAGGGGGAAAATGCATACCGTACAAAATCACGGTTATAGAAACTAGTGAAGGTGATGCTGTAGTCTCGCAACGTTTTGCCGTATGCAACAACAAGACCAAGTCAGCAGTTTCGCTCCGGCTGCGCAGGTTTCCATGCGGACAATTATATACAATAACATAAAGCTTAACATATTAATGTTATAAACGAAACTCAACAA
This sequence comes from Lasioglossum baleicum, assembly GCF_051020765.1. Lineage (NCBI taxonomy): Eukaryota > Metazoa > Arthropoda > Insecta > Hymenoptera > Halictidae > Lasioglossum > Lasioglossum baleicum. The sequence continues at coordinate 594,278 of NW_027469126.1, forward strand.
CTTCCAAAGGCAATATTACTAAAAATCAAAATTTTTGAAATTTAAAATTTAAAATTTTAAAGAAATTGAAAATATTGCGACAGCAAATTGCAGTATATAGAAATAAATAGAGAACGGCGTTAGAATGCTTACGGAACAATACCATGGTTAAAGAAATTAACGAAGACAATATAGTAGAGTTTCTCCGACCTAGCGAACGCAATTACAGGACCACTCCAGCCGTGGCCCCATCGAAGCGTAGGTAAGTATAGACGCAATCATATAAAATAACACTGAGTCTAACAAAATATTGTCATAAACGTACACTCAACCATTTCCAGAGGCACTATTCCTATGAAGAACAATTTCTTAAATTTAAAATTGTATATTTTGAGAATAATCGAAAAATCATAACAGTAATTACTGTATGTAGAAAATAGTAGAAAACTGCGAAAGAACGCATATGGTACAATATTAGGGTTATAAAGATTTACGATGTCCATCCAGTAGTGCCTCCCTGATCTGCCATAAGCAACCACTGACCTCGCCTGTCCTGTCGCTCCGGTAGCATTTGAACGTGTACATGCAATCATTTAATACAAAAACATATCAAACAAAATATTGTCATAAACCTAGCATCGGCTAATTCCCAAGATACTTCCAATAGGAAATACAATTATTAAAAATTAAAGTTGACAATTTTGAAAGAAATCTATAATATCGCTACAGTGAGTCACAGTTTGTATGAATAAATGACAGACTGGGAAACCATGCATGCGGTACCAAACCATGGTTAAAAAATATAGCGGAGACCATCCAGAAGTGCAAATCGGCCCTGCCGTAATCAACCTCACGAGCTCGCCAGTCTCGTCGTTACGACAGCGTAGGCGCGTATACGGGCAGTCATATAAGGTTACAATTTATTCAACAAAATATTGCCAAAAAGGTACGCTCAACTAATCTCAAACACAGTTTCACTTAGAAATACAATTTTTTGTACCAAAAATTGAAAATTTTTAGAAAAATTGAAAACACCACCACAGCAAATTACAGTATGTATAAATAAATGGGAGACTGAATAAAATGCATACGATACTCAATCAGGTTCATTTAAATTATTGAAAACCATCCAGCTCAGCTCCGTTGCCTCGTACTCAACTACGAGACGTCGCACGTCGTGTCGCTCCGGTTCCGTTGGTACATTTACGGACAATCAAATAAAATAACAGCATGCTTAACGAAATACTGTCTCAAACTTAAATTCAGCGCATTCAAAAGGCATTTTTACTAAGAAATACAAGTTATTGAATTAAAAATTGATAATTTTGGAAAAATCTAGAATATTGTGATGAAAGCCAAAGTCCAACCATCGCATAACCGGAAACCACTCCGATATCAACCGTTTCAGAATCAGCCAAAACGAGCCAACTCATCACCAGAAACCGCCTACTCGTTCAGAAAATTACAATATAAAATCCGACACTCAAATCAATAAATCAGTCTTACATTACACCTCAAGCAGAATGTTTCTACATTCGTATACCTATCCCGAAGATACACGTTAAATATTTCATGCTATTCAATTTCTTTATTACACTTACCCTCGAAAGAGGTATTAATATAAGGAACTTAGATCCTTCTAGAAAGGGTCACTTCTACCAAGGTTGAAGAGCCGCGCGTTTGTATATTATTCTTAATACTTCTCACGTATTTCCCCGTGACAATATAACAACAGCAAAACTACAGAATGTATAAATAAATGGGAGACTGGGGAAAAATACATTCCGTAGAAAATCATGGTTAAACGAATTAACGAAGTCCATCGAGTAGTGCCACTGCGCCCTGCTTTACGCAATCTATAAGACATCGCCAGTCGTGTCGTTCCGGCTGCATAAGTACGTCTACAAACAATCATATAAAATAATTACAAACTTAGAAACTCCTAAACGTATACACGACTAATTGAGTAGACGCCTTCACTACAAAATGCAATTTTTGAAATTAGAGTCGGAAATTTTGAACAATATTGAAAATATGAAAAAAGTAAGTTGCGTCTTAGTTTAGTGTATGCGTAAGAAGATCGAAAGTAGGAACGTGCGAGTACGTTACCACCGTTTTTCATATTCGAACGGCTAATTCAATAGCTTCACCTATCCTGTTGATTCGGAGAGTCAAACCAGGTATATCGGGAGTAAATCCGCTGTGCAGCATTGGCAACTAACACCAAATTCACGGTATGCATTTTAAAGTAGAGAGTGAATCCGCTGAAGAGCAATACCAATTAATAAAAAGTCATTCCCTTACCGAATACCTAACCTTAGAAGAGCCTAACCCGCTGTAACGAGTGTCTTGCTTTGCGTTAACGGAAACAAATTAGTAGACGTATTAGCAGACGGACACCTTATTTACAAGTATGAATGGTATAATTGGGAGGCAAACCATTCGAGACCGCTACCACCTTTTTGTAGGGTCGAACGGCTAAGTCAATAGCTTGAGCTGTTATATTATTGCGAGTGTCGGACCAGGTATTCCGGGAGTAAATACACTGTATAGCATTGGCAACATACACCTCAATTCTCGGTACGAATATTGACGTCGAAGGTCAAATCCTTCTAGAACGTAATCACTTGCCATGGAGGCGATCATTTCATCCAATGCCTTACCGTCTGAGAACATAACCCGCTATGTGGATTGCCTATCTTATAGATCGTTATAACAAATTAGTATATATTTCAGCAGGAGGACACTTTTATTTCATGTATGAATAGGAAGATCGAGAGTCAAATCATTCGGGAAAGTTACCATCTTCTTTGAGGATCGAACAGCTAAGTCAATAGCTTCACTTATTCTCTGACTCCAAGGGTCGAACCAGGCCATCCGAGAATTAATCCACTGCGTAGAATTATCAATGGAAACCCTAATTCACAACTCGAATATTGACGTTGAGAGTCAAAACCCGTCGAGAACGTCATTACTTTCTGGGGTGTCAAACATGTTTCCGAAGAAACTTGCCCTCCGAGAAGCCAACGCGTTGTAAGGAGTGACTAGCCAAGTGATAATGAAAACAAATTATTAGACCTTTCAGCAGACGGTTTCCTTAATTTCATGCATGATTAGCAAAATCATGGTCATACCGTTCGAGAAGGTTACCACCTTTTTTGACAGTCGATCGGCTAAATCAATAGCTGCAGCAATTATATTATCCTGAGAGTCGAACCATGTATTCCGGGAGTCAATCCTCTGTACAGTATTAGCAGTAGACACCTTAATTAACCGCATGAATAATAACGTAGGTGGTCAAACCATTGGTGCAGAGTACCACTTGGTATACAGTCATAACTTTTACCGAGGAACATACCTTCGGAAAACATAACTCCCTGTACCGCGTGTCTAGATTAGTGTTCGCGCAAACAAATTAGTTGACATATTAGCATAGGGGCACTTCACCTACATGAATGAATAAGATGATAGAGATTCAAACCGTTCGTGAACGTTATCACCTTTTTGGGGACTCGCACAGCAATGGCAATTGCTTCGCCTATCCTGTGATTTCAAGAGTCAAACCAGGTATTCCGGTAGTAAATCTGCTAAACAGTATTCTCAAGCGGCACGGTGATTGGTGGCACGAGTATTGACGTCGAGCATCAAACCGTTCGAGAAAATTATCACTTGCTATGGATTCGAAAGATTGGAATACGAGTATAGGCAATCATATATGATAATAACAAGCTTAACCAAATGTTGTACATAAGAAGACACTACTAATTCAAACGACACTTTGTCAAGGATATACAACTTTTGAAGTCAAAGAAACAGGGAAAAATGCATACGGTACATAATCGGGGTTAAAGAAAATTGAGAACGTCATCCAGTGGTGCCGCTCCGATCTACCGTGCGCAACTGCAAGATCACTATATTCATGTAGCTCCGGTGGCGTAGTTACGTATACAGATAGTCATATAAAACGACAATATGATGAACAAAATATTGTCATAAACGAACACTCAACTAATTCCAGGGACACTTTTACAAAGAAATATAATTTTTTGAAATAAAAATTGAACGTTTCGAAAAGAATTGAAAACATCAGAATAGTAAATTACAGTATGTGTCAATAAATGGATGGCTGGGTTAAAATGCATACGGCACAAAGCCCTGGTTATGAAATTAACGAGGACCATTCAGTACTGTCGCTCCGATCTGCTGAGCGCAACTACAAGATAACTCCAGCCGTGTAATATCGAAAGCGTAAGTACGTAGACAGGCCCTCGAATAAAAGAACAGTAAGTTTAACAAAATAATGTCATAAACGTACACTCATTTATTTGTAAAGGCACTTTCACTAAGATATACAATCTTTTAAGATAAAAATTAATAATTATGAAAAACATGGAAAACATCATAACAGTAAATTACAGTTTCTATAAATAAAATGAAAACGGGGGAAAATGCGTACGGTGCAAAATCAATGGTAAAGAAGTTAACAAAGTCCACCCAATATTCCGCTCCCATCTGGCGTACGCAACTTCGACAGCACTCCAGCCGTGTCGTGCAGGAAGCGTAGGTACGTATACAGACAATCGTATAAAATAACAGTGAATTTAACAAAATATTGTCATAATCGAACACACACATATTACCAAAGACACTTTTACTTGGAAATACAATTTCTTAAACAAAAAATTGAAAATTTTGAAAAGAATGAAAATTATCATAACAGTAAATTACATTATGTGCATATAAATTAAATATTACGAAGGAATACATACGGTTCCACATCAAGGTGAAGGATATTAACGGTTATCATACAGTAGTGTCGCTCCCATATACCGTACGCATCTGCAAGCCCACTCCAGCTGCGTCGCTCCGCAGGAGTAGGTGCGTATACAAAAAATAAGTATAAAATGACAGTGAGTTTAACATAATATTGCCATAAACGTAAGCTCAACTATTCCAATAGACACTTTTACTAAGTAACACAATCTTTCAAATTAAATATCGGAGAATATTAAAACAAATCGAAATTGTCATAGCACTACATTGCAGTTCGTCTAAATAAATGCTTTACTGTCAAAAACTACATACGGTACAAAATCAAGGTTACAGACGTTAAAAAAGACCATCCAGTAATGCCCGTCCGATCTACCGAAAGCAAATACAAGACCACTGTAGTTGTGCGGCAACAAGACACTTTTACTAAGGAATACAGTTATATAAACTAAAAATTGACAATTTTGAAAAAAATCGGAAATATCATTGCAGTAAACTACAGTACAAGGGAATGAGTAGAAAACTGAGAAGGAATGCATACCGCACAATATTATGCTTATGGAAATTAACGAAGGCCATACGTAAGGTACGTAAACGGACTGTAATATAAAGTAGCAATTAGTTCAACAAAATAATGTCATTACCGTGCACTCAACTAATTGGAAAGGTACTTTTAAAATAACATACAATCTTTTAAACTAAAAATTGATAATTATGTAAAAAATGGTATATATCATAACAGTCAATTACAGTATGTATAAATAAGTTGGAAACTGGGAAGAAAGAATACGGTACAAAATAAAGGTGAAATAAATTAACAAAAACCATCCAGTATGCCCCTCCGATCTGACCTACGCAACCTCAGCACCTCAACAGTCGTGTCGCCCCTGCACCGTAAGTACGGATGCAGACAATAATATACAATAACTATAAGGATTACAAAATAATATCATAATGGTATAGTCAAATAATTC